>NC_057947.1:34119938-34244938 GCF_018555375.3 Anguilla rostrata
CCACAGCTCACAGACACTGACCGACAAACCAAACATCGTTTCCTCCATCTCCCACCACTCACAGACACTGACCGACAAACCAAACATCATTTCCTCCATCTCCCACCGCTCACAGACACTGACCGACAAACCAAACATCGTTTCCTCCATCTCCCACAGCTCACAGACCCTGACCGCAGAGTCGTTTTTTAATAAGAAAACGTACATCTGAATAACAGGAAGCCTTGTTTAAAGCCAGCAATTTTTAATTCAGATATTATATAATTATTCCAGACCCTGCAAAACCTGGAGGCCTTTGGGTTGATCTTAATCAGAAATACAGAAGACATACACCTCAAGGGAAATGGTGGAATAAAGCATTGTACCCCCACCAACCACCGCACACACCACTGTACTTCCCATTTAGATTTAAATAATACAGATTTATTCTGTTCCGTTTGGGCTGCAGCAGAGTACATGCAGTTTCAATTATGGCATCCCAGTGAATACGGTCAGACATAATAATAGGAACTGCAATGATAAAAATCTACAGCACAGGACGAGGAATTCCTTGAAAACAAAGATGGTTCATGTCAAGAGGGTTTTCTTCTTTAAATAAATTTCTTATATACATATCAGGGTTGAAGTCACACGCACTCTCTCTCTCTCTCTCACTCACTCACTCACTCTCTCAGTGTAAGCATACACTCCCACTCTCAAACCAACAAGCCAACGGCTCATACATATGCATGCACACACTCGCACACTCACACGCAGATACACAAACCCACACACTCACACGCAGAGGTACACATACTGACACACACACACACACACACACACACACACACACACATGCACAGACACACACAGATACACATACCGACACACACACACAGAGATACACAAACCCACACATGACCATGCACCAATTTACACTCCCTGCTATTTGAATTTTGAACTATTAAGACAAAACTGCAAAGAGAGTCCACACTTTATGACAGGCCAAAAACCATTATCAGGGCAACTTAGGGGTCTACTTTGAACTCATTACTGTCAATTCAGAGCTGTATGGCTTTGGCTGCAAGTAGGGAGTATGCCTATGGTGCCCCCAAAAAAAGTTTCAGCACATCCTAAACACCCCCCCTTTCCCCTCATGCCTTTCCTCTCCTCTGCTTTCTTTCTGTCCAATCCAGTCTTCCCTTTTTTTCCCCTTCTTTTGGAACTGACCTGTGGGAGGAGCCCCATTGTCTCTGCCGTCCCATGATGCCCTGGGGCCCTCCGACGCAGCTTGTCATGTTAATGGGCCAGAGAGGGGTGGTAATGGGATGTAAATAGCGTGGGGCTTTTTAACATACCACCAACAGGACTGGAGTCCACAATGCCGCCCCCCCCACCTTTTTTCATTCACATATTCCCCCCCCCCAACCCCCTTTTTTTTCTTCTTTCAAATCAAGGTTAAAAGGGTTTATCATCACAAAATGAGTGTGGAACAAGGACCACTGATAATGCTAACCACTGGGACTCGGGGCGGGGGGGGGGTAGAAGGGCAGAAAGGTGGGAGCAAGTGAACTGGGGAGGCAGGTTTCACTCCAAAAAAAAGGGTTTCTCCAAAAAAAGGTTGAACCAGCCAGTCACTGTCCGCTAGCCTGTACAGTCACCTCCAGCCAGACCAGCGGTAAATCAGACCCTTAGAAGAGGCCATTTAAAAGCCGGCCTGCTCAGCAACGTTAGAATGACATCATTGAGTTTCCAGCACTGATCAAAACTGAAGCTTTAAAGTCTCAGACAATTCGACACAAAACGAGAGTGTCGAATTGTCGTCAGACTTCAGCCGAAAGTAAAAGTTCGGTGTGCTAACCGGGCCCAGTTATTTACCACCGTCAGGTGCGCGTGGGGGGGGGGGGGGTGGAAGAGCACGCACTTACCCGCAGGCTGAGAGGCGCGGTTTGAACACCCGCCACGCTGGCCCCTGCGCCCTCCCGCGCCTCCCCGCGCTCCTCCCGCCTCCTCCGCCGCTCGCCCAGGAAGCGCACCCCGCCAGCGCGCTCTGATCGGTCAGGGCAACCGCCGCGTCGTCTCGCTTCCTCTCCTTCCTTCGCTCTCTCTCGGTGGGGGGTCCTGTGGCCCCCCACCTGTGTCTCCGTACGCACGACGGAAAGGTGTAGCGCACAGCTGGCCCCTGAGAGGTGCGCGGTGAAGAGTACGCGCTCACCCCCCTCACAGTGTGTGAGGTCACAACCAAGCCATCAGAATGCTGCAGGCGGAACATTCCGACGCTGATGTCACAATCGCCGGTGCTGGAGACTGACAGCGGCGGAGTTCTAGAACACTGACTCTAGAATTCTGACATTCAAATAAATAAAAACAAAAAAACCTGCCCAACCTTCAACGGGTTAAAAATTCCCGGGCGTGGTCAGAGGTGGCTTCCCCTTCAGGACACCAACCCCGGCGCTTACCCACAACACTCTATCGGGTAGTGTATCAGGAAGGGGGATACATGTCCGGATGCATTTCGTTCGCTCGCACAGGATTGCTAATGCCTGGAATGGCCTGCCAGAACAAGCAGTGTCCTTGGGCTCCACGGCCTGTTCTCATCATTAAACATCCTCTATTCCAGCGCGGGACGGAGGCAGGAAGGGGGGGGCAGCGGAAGCCTAGCTCCGGGCGTTCGTGGCAGATGCCCGCGCGCGCAGGATGTGCAGCGACCGGGCGAGTGAACGCAGGAAGTGCTCGCGTGTCCTCGGACGCCGCGGGGGCGGCTGTTTGCTGGCGGGCGACACGCCGCACTCCGCCTCCCCAACTGTCACTCAAACCTGCCCCCGCTGTGCAGTCGCACGCTTCATCTCCCCTCCCCGGGGGGACTTACGCCCTGCATGGGGCCCGAGTGTTCCTCAGCCCTCAGCGGGACAATCTACAGGCCCGCCGCACGGTCAGGGGGCCTACAGACACGCTTACCGCCACACAGTCAGGGGGCCTACAGACACGCTTACCGCCACACAGTCAGGGGGCCTACAGACAGGCTTACCGCCACACAGTCAGGGGGCCTACAGACAGGCAGGCCTACCGCCACACGGTCAGGAGGCCTACAGACAGGCCTACCGCCACACGGTCAGGGGGCCTACAGGCAGGCCTACCACCACACAGTCAGGAGGCCTACAGACACGCTTACCGCCACACAGTCAGGAGGCCTACAGACAGGCCCGCCGCACGGTCAGGAGGCCTACAGACAGGCCTACCGCCACACGGTCAGGGGGCCTACAGACACCCTTACCGCCACACAGTCAGGAGGCCTACAGACAGTCCCGCCACACGGTCAAGAGGCCTACAGACAGTCCCGCCGCAGGGTCAGGAGGCCTACAGACAGTCCCGCCGCTGGGTCAGGAGGCCTACAGACAGTCCCGCCGCTGGGTCAAGAGGCCTACTGACACGCCCGCCGCAGGGTCAGGAGGCCTACAGACAGTCCCGCCGCAGGGTCAGGAGGCCTACAGGACTCTGAAACAGGACAGAGGTGCGACAAGCTAATGGCAGCTGTGATAAATGAATCGTCTCAGCGGACCTGTGGTTTGGGGGGGCGGGCGAGGGGGGGGGTGAGAGGCAGAAGGGAGAGGATGAAAGGGGTATTACCGCTAACCCCTACGGTGGCGGCCTGATGGTCGGCACAGCAGTAGGACCTGACCTTTCTCTCCTGAGCTTCTGCTCTTTGTTTCTCCACCTTCCTCCGTTAATCCCCCTCTTTCTTTATCTCCCTTTGTGAAAGACCGACCCCCCCCCACCCCCTCCCACCCACCCCACCCCACCCCACCCCACAGGCGGGTGTCTGTCAGTGATGAAGATGGCTCCCGCGGGCGGGCCGCGGCGATCGAGTCCCTGTCGTTTACCCATGGGCACGTGCGTGCGCGCGCGGTCGAGCGATGGCGGCCGTGGCGGTGGCGGTGGCGGTGGCGGTGGAGCGATGGCGGCGGCGGTGGCGGTGGCGGCTCCACGCTCTCCCGCGATGGCGGAACGGCGGCTCTGCTGCAGGTGACGCAGCCGCGCGCGGGCGGGCGGAGGCTCGAGGTATTTCCAGCGGGTTGCATCAGCCGGAGAAGAACAGGCTGCGCTTCTGAACCCCCCCCCCCCCACCCCACCCCTCGGTGGATCCACACCTCCCCCACACTGCAGAATGCCTGCCGCACCGCGAGGGCAAATATAGCACCCACCCACCTCCCCACCCTCCGCCCCCAACCCCAACCCCTGTCACCAGGTCACCCAGCTAGGGCAAATATAGACACCCCCCCTTCCCACCACCTAGGGGAACTGCCTGACTCCACAAGGTTCATTTTTAGCTTTTTTAAAAAAGCCCTTTTTTTTTACTGTAAGGATTTTTGGAATGTTTGAAAGTCAGTGTTCTAGAACGCCACTGCGTTCAGTCACCAGCAGGCATTGTTACATCACCAGCATTAGAATGTTCAGTCGAGAAGATTCTAATCACACATCTGCAACCCCTTACGCCATAAATCAAGGGGTTAAACTTCCGATTCAGAACCTAGAAGCAGGGTGTGTGCAAGTGTGCGCTTCTTTTTTTTTTTCAGTTTCAGCAGGACCCCGATGTGTAAAAGTGGGGGAATTGGCTCTCGCGCCTAAAGCACTGTACGCTTATTATGGCACCCGAAAATTGTGAGCGAGTGTTTCGGCAAGCGAACCGGACACCCATTACAAGCAGCCTGCTGCACCGACAGGCCACATAAGTTCCCAAATCCGGTCTCTCACTCGGCACGTACCCTGGCGAAGGCTACAAAATGTTTTTCGCTTTTTTTTTCTGTAAACTGACGAAGGAAGAACGGCTAAAACGTTTGAATCTTCAGCCTCAAGTTAACGGCAAAAACACTGCAGGCAGATCTTTTATTAATGTGTTTAATCTGAATTAATTTAACCCAGAAATGGTTGTTAAACACGTGTTTGTAACCCAAAGGCATGCGAAATCCTCAGCCGTTTGCACAGTACACACTGCGCTGCAGAAGCAGAGCGAGATTCTGAGCAGATTTTTAAAACACTGGGCCTACGGGGCGGTGCTTTCTGCTAAAACCCCGTGAGTGAACAAGCTGATGAAGCCAAAGCTGACTGTAGACTGTAGTGTCCCGCAAGGCAAAACACAACCAGCGGGGTTATGAGAAGGGTGCTGGTCCACAGGACTGCCTCCATCTCACTGCACTACATAAGTCCACATAAATCCTTCCATCCATCCATTTTCAAGAGTGCTTACTTCTGGTCAGGGTCATGGGGGGGCGGGGGGGCAGGGGGAGCAGGAGCCTATTCCAGGATGCAGTGGGCGAGAGGCATGAACACCGCCCTGACAGGTCAGCATACGTAAACACCAAGCGTCACTACGAAGTACACGCCACTGCGGTTCAGCTCAGCTTAAATTTGCAACGCGCTTCTTACAGAGAGAGACACTGTCACAAAGACCTTTCACAGGAAACAAGACCAGGCTGGACCTAACACACGTGATCTGGCCGACCAATGGTGTGACTTCATAACTCGGCCGACCAATGGTGTGACTTCATCACTCCCTCAGTCAGTCACAGACATTCGCGTTTGTAGGGCTGGCCCCGCTGTTGTGGTCCAGCCAAAAAATCAGGAAAGACCAGACCTGAACCCAAAACAAACCAGCAAGAGGGGGGTAAAGAAACTCCCTAGTGGAAAAAAAAAAACAAACAAACAAACAGATCACCAGTACTTCTTTACGACTCCCCTGCAGCACACCCATAAAGCCGACTCTAACAGCGAATGGAGGACATGTTTCTTTTGCTAAGAACGCGTTGCAGGCATCTGCTGATGGTTTTCCCACTAACAGCTCAATCAAACCACGTCAACTGAGTGAGTCCAACAGAGCCAGAACACCGTGGGGCCACCGGGGTAATAACCGTACTGCGTTTAGATTTGCAAAACGGACATGCACGCATTGCATTGTGGGAAATGTGGTTTGAAGCAGCTCACTGTAGTTCACTCGATGTTAAATTGTTGTTTGCGACTACAGATTGACATATCTGCAGTTCCACTGCATCTGGTTTGTTATTTGGTTGTTGGTTGTTGAATTTCAACGGCGGGAGAATAAATACGTGACCCAAAAACATTCTGCAGAACCCCTGCTCCTTCTTTCTCACCCCTCCGCCTGGTCTTTGCCCTCCTGTATACTAGAGCTCAACTTCTCAATTTTAAATGACACACAGATCCTCCTCCCAACCCCCCACCCCCATCCCCCATCCCCTCTACCACTCCCACTCCCTACCCCCCTCCACCCCCTCCCCTATACATTTTGCACCTCCCGTCCCCACCCCCTGTGCAGGACCCTGTCAAACAAAAGGCCCCATTTGCATGGTGTTAGGACATAATGCACTTATTAGTCTGGAGGCACTGGGAGGGTTGCAGGGTTGCAAGGGTACGGGGCAGTCTTCAGCTTCAGGACAATGCGGACTTCAAAATGGGGGGGGGGGCTGGGCTGTTGGCCGGTTTCTTTTCTTCCTTGGTTCTCTTTCAAGACGCAAGCGCTTCTGCATCTCAGGATTTCAAAGATCGCGATCAGTGCCAACAGAACACGCAACAACCGTTTCTGTTTCGAATCCTTTTTTTTTCCAGAAATGGGGGAAGAAAAAAAAAAAGTTTTTGTACCCCGACTTCTTTGCCTTATACTTCCTGCGTCGTACAAGTTTAAAAACAAAGAAGAAAACCCTTTTGTTTCGCCTTTGTTTTAAGGTACGAGCAACCTTTCTCATAACACTTTCTGAAAGATCAAACATGTCCTTTTTTCCTCCAAGAGAAGCAAGAGATCTTTAAAAAAAAAAAAAAAGAAAAGTAAAAGAAAATAAAAAAAAGATCAAATAAAATATTCATGGGTGCAACGTCTGCGGAGTCCAATATTAGGCCGGCTAAGAGAATCTCGGTTCAGTTTTTTTTATTTTTTTGGGGGGGAGATAATTCAAACAGATGTGTTGAGACTTCAGTGCTGCCAGACTCTGAGGACAGTTCAGCGAGACAGAGACTCTTCTCTGGGAGACTAACGAAAAGCACGCCCCCCCCCCCCCCCCCCCCCCCCCCGAACGTGGAGCAATGCGGCCTAAACCACACGGGCTTCAAGGAGCCAATGATTAGTGGAGCTCCCAAGGCTTCAGAATCACCCAATTACTCATCAGATAGCTCCGCTCTTTAAAAGCGGGGGAAGCCCGAGCCGATGGGGTACAGACGCTCGCGCCCGGCGCAGCATCTGCTTCTAATTATCCAGTCAGGCCCGTCCTCCGCTTCGCTTTCGGGTCGCGGCACGCGGTTCAGGTGCCGACCAAACAATGGACCTTTTGTTTGCGCGCTCCAGCAAAACGCGCTCGCAGCGGTGCGTTATGGGAAAAAAAATAAAAAACGCGCAGAGGTGCGAGCGCACACACGGCTCCTGGCGTGTTAGATCAGTCAGCACGCACGGCCTCCTGGGAGGAACGCGCACAGCCAAAGCATCCTGGGAAAAAAAGGGAAGAATTACATCGCGGCCCGCGGCCCACGGCCCACGCCAGCGCCAACCGCGGCCAGGAGGAGACACGCCGTAACCACGGAGAGGGAAAAGTCAAACGGAAAAGAGTTTAAAAATAGCCCACGCACGGCCGACCTTACTAAAACTGAGCTCACCATTCATGCCGTTAAAGAGAGAATGTCCTCAGGGTTACGCCTCTCCAGAGACGGGTCTGTTAGCCAGGTCAGTGGTTTTGTGGCCAATGGACCAATAGAACGGCTCATATTAATCGATAGCGGTAATTGAATAGAGTCCCCTCTCTCCACTCGTAGATGCGTAACCGAATCTTGACTCTGCGCTGCAACGCACGGCTCAACTTTCCATCGCTGCTTCACCGATATCACAGAGAGTTCATTGTGCCAACAGAGTATTCGGTGCATGCACTTCAAAGCACAACGTCAGCCATGCATGCGTCTGGCTTTACTTCCCTCAGAGCTAAATAAGTAGGCCATCCGTACGTAAGCCAGGACGTTTATCATGAACCCCCCGAGCATGCGCACACATGCACACACACACACACACGCACACACACACACACACACACACACACACACGCACAGACACATGCATGCACACGTACACGCAGAGACACATGCATGCACACACACGCACAGACACATGCATGCACACATACACAAACATACACACACACACACACACACACACACACACGCGCGCACACATGCACACATGCACGCACATGCACACACATGTACACAAACACGCGCATACACTCACACACGCACACACGCACACACACATGCACACACATGCATGCACACATACACGAACATACACACACATGCACACACACACACACGCACACACACACATGCACGCACATGCACGCACATGCACACACATGTACACACACACACACACACACACGTGCACACACACACACACGAACAGACACACACACACACGCGCGCACACACACACGCACATGCACACACATGTACACACACACACACATGCACACACGCACACATATGCACACACGTACACTCACACACACGCCCATACACTCACGCACACACACATGCATGCACACACTCACATACACAGTTTAGCCAGATTAGGTTAGCTCAGGTAATGCAAGTGTTACCAGGTGTTAAGAAAAAAAAAAAAGTATATTTCTTAAAAAAATAATAATAATGAATGGAAAAATGTTTTATGTATCCGGTCCAAAAGTTAAAACAAATCTGTTGAGCCCATATGGACAGGAAGGAGAAGGGATTTTGTTTAGCAAAATATTAATTCTGTTTGTCACTTTGAATGTGAAAGAAATGTTACATACGATTATCTGGGCAGTAAATTCCACGGTTTTAAAAAACATCTGTTTCGCAGGACGTGTCCGTGTGTAAAAATCTTCATTTTCCATCGGATTCCATTGGAGGTGAACACCCCAGGGGTGTAAAAAAAAACCAAACAAAAAAAACAAAAAAACACCCGTGTTCCGTTGCGAGGGTGAGTTTGCCGCACCTCTGTGCGATCCAAACACAGGGGCAAAAAAGATGAGTGACGCATCGTCTGTGGTGCAGAACATCGTTTTTCCTGCAGGGGACCGAAAACCAAACCCCCCCCACAGCTGTTCGCCAAACGAAGCAGACTAAAAAAAATCTCCATTTCTGTGATATCGCGCCAGTCCCTCGCTCAAACTCAGAATGAGCTCGGATGGCGGAATTAAAACATTCATATAAGATTGATTTTTTTGGGCTGGACCGCAACAGCGGGGCCAGCCCTACAAACGCGAATGTCTGTGACTGAGTAACTGACTGAGTGATGAAGTTGCACCATTGGTCGCCCGAGTTATGAAGTCACACCATTGGTCGGCCGGATCACGTGTGTTAGGTCCAGCCATATACTAGGTTTTGACCTGGTCTTGTTTTTAAGTTGAGGATCTGAATGACATACGCTGGAAAGTCATGACCACAAACGTAAATCTAGGCATTCACCCAGTGTAAGGTCCCCCTTGCAAAAGAGATTTCCATCTCAATGGGGTTTCTCCTGGTTAAATAAAGGTTAAATAAAAACAAGACCTGGTTAAAACCTAGTATATGGCTGGACCTAACACACGTGATCCGGCCGACCAATGGTGTAACTTCATAACTCGGCCGACCAATGGTATAACTTCATCACTCAGTCACTCACTCAGTCATAGACATTCACGTTTGTAGGGCTGGCCCCGCTGTTGCGGTCCAGCCAAAAATAAAGGAGTCTGGGGTTACAGAGTGTACCCCCCAGCCCTGTGTACAGAACACACACACACGAGACAACATTTTAAACCTGTGCTGCCTTCAGCGTTTCAGTCCTCTTTAAAACCACAGGCTGGTGGCTCATGTGCAGTATGAAATATAATCAGAAGTCCACTCAAAACGCACGACTGCTTAATGGTTATGAAACTAATGAGAGGGCCCACAGGGTCCAAAGATTTGTGCCAATCGATGATGAACTGTTGCCTGAGCGAGACCGGGCATCTAATAAAAAAAGTTTTAAAAGAAGAACATTCCGTTTCAGAGAAAAATGTTTTTGGGTTTTATGGGTATTCGTTTTTTGTCCCCCCCCCCCCCACCCCCCGACTCTGGAGAACATTATTGCCCCAGGTTGTCTGTCCACTGCCCTCTGCAGAATACCGTCCAGTTTGCCTGGTAAGCATCACTAACCTGACTGGAATGGGGAGGCCTAAGGCCCAATCTTACAGCCCCACCACGCCCCCCCCCCTTCAACCCCTCCCTCCGTTAAGATTCCAGAAAAGAGGGACAGTTTTCTTTTGATGCATTTCCCTGATCTTTATTTTTTTCTTCTTCTTTTTCTGCTGGGCCCGTCCGGCAGAAAGATTCCCCGTTACTTCTCGAACCCCCCCCCCCCACGGCCCCTGACGCTCTTCAGGATCGGGCGGGGGGATAAAGGTTAAACCCCCCCACCCGGGCACCCCATCCGCCTGGAGCCTGTAAACGGTATCAGGTGGTGGTGGGGGGGGGGCTGGTGGATGGGGGGGGGCCCTGACACAGAGGGAGAACCCATCAGGGCCCGGGCTCATGGCAAAAACACATTCCAGAGCCCTGTCTGGGACCCGCTCCCCCAGTCCCCAATCCACGCCCCCACCGCCCGAGCAGAACGTTTATTGCAGCAAACCAGTGAAATCATCAATTTGAGAAGACTTGCGTGCACGCAAAAAAAAAGAGAAGCAGAACTTGAATAATGATGCCCAGCCAGACTGTAAATACCCAAATACCCCCAGGTGCTCGTACGAAGGTAGGAAAGCCCCAGAGTAGCAACGAGGCCGCGAGAACCATCAAAACGAGATCCAATCACACGCGAGAACCATCAAAACGAGATCCAATCACACGCGAGAACCATCAAAACGAGATCCAATCACACGCGAGAACCATCAAAACGAAATCCAATCACACGCGAGAACCATCAAAACGAGATCCAATCAGGCTGCGGTACAGAGGAAACCGGAGGAAATGCGTACGGCTATAACCCCCTGCGGCTAATTAGCAAATACGGTACTGAAGAACTATCTGGTCAAAATGAAGCTGCAACGAGAGAACGATAAAAAAGCCAAAATAAACCTGTTACTGACAAACACACCGAGGAGGAGTTGGGTTGACCTGGAAGTCTGGCCTTGTTAACTCGAGGATCGATATGCAGCCCCCTCCCCGCCCCCCCCCACCACCCCCGACAACCATGTGTTTCTGCTCCAGAGTAATTTGGAAACGTTGGAATGACTTCCGTTTATCTGAGAGGGCAACTTTTCACCGTGTTCCTCTGCCACAGTCACACCAGGATCCATTTGTTTTACATTCTTCCGCACAATGAGCAGGAAATCGCGTTTAAAGACGGGACATCTGAGACGGACAGAATAACGAACCGGGACACGTATACCAGGGGTGAGTGAGAACACGGCCTGCGGGGAAGAGATTCTCATGTCTGTTTGACTCCAGGCCTCCCTCTCCCTCTCCCTCTCCCTCTCCCTCTCCCTCTCCCTCTCCCTCCCTCTCCCTCCCTCTCCCTCTTCCTCTCTCTCTCTCTCTCTCTCTCTCCCTCCCTTTCCCTCCCTCTCTCTCTCCCTCTCCCTCTCTCTCTCTTGCTCTCTCTCTCTCTCCAGGCCCCTCTCTTGCTCTCTCACTCACACATATCACCTGAACAACATGCTACCCAGTCAAAGGAAGCCTGTTTGTGACCCTAAGCTGATGCACGAGGAGGAAAACACAGGCAACACCGAGCAGCTGTGACCGTCTGACGCACTAACGAGGAAGACCAATGGGATGGGGGTCCAATGGGATGGGGGTCCAATGGGACGGGGGCCAATGGGATGGGGGTCCAATGGATGGGGGTCAATGGGATGGGGGTCCAATGGGACGGGGGCCAATGGGATGGGGGTCCAATGGGACGGGGGCCAATGGGACAGGGGGCCAATGGGAGGGGCGGGCGATGGGACTGGGGGCCAATGGGAGGGGGCGGGCGATGGGACAGGGGCCACTGGGAGGGGCGGGCGATGGGACAGGGGGCCAATGGGAGGGGGCGGGCGATGGGACTGGGGGCCAATGGGAGGGGGCGGGTGATGGGACAGGGGGCCAATGGGAGGGGGCGGGCGATGGGACAGGGGGCCTGCCCAGCATCATTGACAGCAGATTTACAGTATCACACCGCCAATCTACACAGGAATCCTGGGAATGCGTCTGGTTATATCTAAAAGCAGGGAGCCGTGAGTGTGGAGGGTTAGGGACTCTGTGCACTGATAACCCCCCCACACACACACACACACACACACACACACACACACACACACACACACACACACCTCTGCCCCCCCCAATCGCTCATCTCATCCGGCGCACGCTGTCGGAACACGGAACCTGTCAGCGGCGTTCCGTCTGCCTCCGAGGTTCTGGAATTTCACAGCGACAGCGAGGGGGGAAAAGAACGTTCCGGTGGCGGGGGAGGGGGGGTAGGGAGACTCCCGACGGGAATTTCAATCAACCCGCCATCGCTGTCCACCCTCGCCAAACACACACACACACACACACTCACACACACACACACTCACTCACTCACTCACTCACTCACTCACTCACTCACTCACTCACTCACTCACTCACTCACTCACTCACACACACACACACACACACACACACACACACACACACACACTCACACACACACACACACACACGCACACACGCACGCACACACGCACACACACGCAGCCCAGCCAACCGGGCAGGATTATTACCGGGGGCAACTTGGAGATCACACAGAATGTATTTTTTTCTCCTCCTTCCTATTTCCATCCCGAACTTAAAATGAAGGGTTCCCCCGCTGGGACGGTTTGTTTTGTTACGGCACGTGGGAGGAGCTCTGGCGGACATGTTGTGACTGAGGACGGCGGGGCGAGGGACCAGCCGAGGGACCCGGTCCCCTGAGGGCCAGCGGGGCGAGGGACCAGCCGAGGGACCCGGTCCCCTGAGGGCCAGCGGGGCGAGGGACCAGCCGAGGGACCCGGTCCCCTGAGGGCCGGCGAGCCTCTCTGGGGGTGTCCCGGCCCGAGCGGGACAGGAGCGCCCCTCGGTCTGACGTCCCCGCGGCCTGCGTACGATTGGGAAAAAAAACAAAAAAAAAAAACGAGCTGAAGCGTTTTTGCCAGCACCGCTCGCCAGCTTGGCAAACCCGTGTGTGTGTGTGTGTGTGTGTGTTTGAGCTCGCCAGCTTGGCAAACCCATGTGTGTGTGTGTGTGTGTGTTTGAGCTCACCAGCTTGGCAAACCCGTGTGTGTGTGTGTGTGTGTGTTTGAGCGGCTGCGTTTGCTCTTCAGTCAGACGCACAGATTCGCTGGGCCACGGTAAACACAAGCAATTATTTATCACATCACGACAACGTTACGTGTGATATTACGCATTACCCAAAGAGAGGAAACAACGGGTTACTGCAGAGAAACTGGTAAAAAAATGTGGTATTATTAAAACCTTATAGATAAAAAATGCGTAGATACAAGACAGCTACACGGCCTTCCAAAGCAGAAAATCTCTGAGGTCTGTGACTAAACAAACTGCCACGACCCAGCGGTGTCTGCTGCGCTGCTATAGACGGCCATTTCCTGTCCTGCACTGATTCCACCTCAAAGAAGAGAGCAAAATGCAACAGGTCACAGTCAGTGAAACGACTGAAAATGCTTCACTTTAGGAGCTGCGAGTACATAAATTTAGCCCTGCTCACAACCGAAGATCAGCATGTTGATAAATAACCTATCAAACTGCAGGATACTCGATGGCATGTTGATGAATAACCTATCAAACTGCAGGATACTCGATGGCACCATGCCCAGGGCTGCTGCTCTTAACATTTTGGGGGCCCTATAAAAAAAAATGATCCCACTTTTCTTTCCTTGGCTGCCTTCCCAGGTGCCCTAGCGTTGTGGAGGGTGGGGGGGGGGGGTGGAGGAGATGGGGGGATTGCATGGCCTAGTGGTTATCATTACATACTGGAAGAGCAGGGCAGTTTGACACTGCAGACCCTTCACGTCCCTGGAGGACACCACACCACCACGCGCGTGTGTGTGTGTGTGTGTGGCCACTGTGAGACATTCTCAGACTGTAGCCTCTCAGTGATTGGCTGTCAGAGGCCCGATGGGTTTACCGTAGACCCCCCGTCGCCCCCAGTCTGGTCATCGTCAAGGTGACGGCGGAGGTGTGGAGGTGTCCATCGAGACCGCGCAGCACAAGCGGTGATGTGGTTGGACGCGGAGGCCGTTCGCGTGAGAGAAGCAACGAGCCCAGAGGAAGCAGGAAACACAGACCGGAGGAGCTGGGGGGGGGGGGGACTACGTCAGGATTCGGGGTCCAGAGCCGACGCGCTTTTCCGCCAAGCCGCCCCTCCTCAGGAGCTTGGGGTGTGAGGGAGGCAGAGGGAGGCGGAGGCCACTGGGAGCCTGAGAGAGGAGGAAGAGAGCGAGGGACGCACCCTGAAACAGAAATATTAAGGATGCGGGGAGCGGGGATGTTGATGTTTGTGGTGTTGGTGGTGGTGGGGGGGGGGGGGGGCAGTCCGGGGGGGTTGAAGGCAATCGTCGGGGGAGAAAAGCAGCGCGATGGATTTCTGTCAGACTTCTGTGACCGTTGCCATGGTAACCCTAGCGCTGCAGGATGCCAGGTGAGCAGCGGCAGTGTGAGGGAGAACAGCTACAGAGAGTAACCAGGGCGATCAGAGGAGAGCTCCCTCTCCCCATCTCACACTGCCTGCACACTGACACCTCTAAACACCGACACACACACACACACACCTCTACACACCGACACACACCTCTACACTCCAACACACACACACACCTCTACACTCCAACACACACACACACACACACAGACCTCTAAACACCGACACACACCGCTACACTCCAACACACACACACACACACACCTCTACACACCGACACACACGTCTACACTCCAACACACACACACACACACCTCTACACACCGACACACACCTCTACACTCCAACACACACACACACACACACACACACACACACACACACACACACACACACACCTCTACACGTGCACACACACACACACACCTCTACACGTGCACACACACACACACACGACACACACCTCTACACTCCAACACACACACACACACACACACACCGCTACACACCGACACACACGTCTACACTCCAACACACACACACACACACACACACACACACACACACACCTCTACACACCTCTACACACACACACACACACACACACACACACACACACACATCGACACACACACACCTCTACACACCGACACACACACACACACCGACACGCACCTCTACACTCCAACACACACACACACACACCTCTACACACCGACACACACCTCTACACTCCAACACACACACACATACACCTCTACACACCGACACACACCAACACACACCAAACACAAACACACCTCTACACATACACACCAACACGCACAACACTCAGACTCTCTCTCTTGCACTAATACATACACACACACACAAACACACACACATACACACGCACGCACACACACACACACATATACACACACATGCATACACACTGACACACAGACACATGCACACACGCACATCACACTGACACACACGCACACACACACACACACACTGACACACACTGACACGCACACACACAAATATATACACACACATGCATACACACTGACACACGCACACATGCACACATCACACGCACACGCACACACACACACGCACGCACACACACACACACACTGACAGTTCATCACATACAGATTGAGCCTACTACATTCCATTACTGGAGCTTGAAATAAATTATGTAAAACATAAGCAATGCAGTTAATGAGAACTTTAAAAGATAATCTGAACCAGATGTCAGGGCAAGGAGATGGAATTCACATTCCTCTGGTGGAATGCACCTTTTTTAAAATGCAGCAGGCACAAATATACCTCTCATATTTCATAATATCTCCATGATTAATAATCTGCCATCTTAAAATATACTTTATCGCACAATGCGTAAAGCATGAATCTTACAATGGTTCAAGCATTAAAATTTACCACTACATGGAATCGTACAGATTTCGAAAAAGAAGAGAAAGAAAAATTAAAATAGAAACATGGTGAGAGAGAGAGAGAGAGAGAGAGCGGAGAGATAGAGAGACAGAGAGACACAGAGAGAGAGAGATCATGATGAAGGTTAGACTGAGGGAGAAAATGAGAGGATGAGGGACACAGAGAGGGGAAGGAAACATTACTGTGTGAAATCCCCTTTAATTCTGATTTTGATACAAGATTTTTTTTGTATTACAACTTTACAGACTCTTATTATAATCTTTTACACGAAGTCCAGAGAATCAATACAATGAAAAGAGAGAAAGAGAGAGAGAGAGAGAGGGTGAGAAGGAGAGGAAGAGGGTTGTAAGGGGAGAGAGTAAATGTGCGTGTGTATATGTGTGTGTGCACATACGTGAGTGAGTGTGCGCGTGTGCGTGCGTGTGTGTGCGTGCGGGGTGTGGAGGGACAGAAGTAACCATGGATTTGAAAAGTTACAATGAAATGGGGGTGTAGGGGAAGAGGGAGGAGGGATTTGTGGAGGGGGGGGCAAAGGGAAGGAGGGAACATCACAGATAAATAATACATGAGCTGCTGGAGAGTGGGTGCCTGCTTCAGAATATAAATGCCTTTTCATCCCTCTTTTATCTCCATGTTCGAGACTGGGGAGCTTATTAAGTCAAGACAAGCCTCCTCTCTCCCAGGCCTGACCCTCTCTGCTCCGCACTCCCCACCCCCCCACCCCCCACACTCATCCCTCTCCTTCCTCCCAACCTCCCCATCCTGCACCCCCCCAACACTCATCCCTCTCCATCCTCCCATCCCGCTCGCCTGCCTCCCTCCCCCTCCCCCTCCCCCATGCACCCGCCGCTGACGGTGCTGCAAAAAGAAAAAAAAAAAAATGTGCGGTCGCTCGATGGAGAAACAATCCCGGTTTCGCAAAGGTCTTCTTTCTGTCCGGTCAAGCTGCCCGATCAGCGAAGGGGGGGTTCGAGAAAGCTGACGTTCCAACAAACGGAACTTGGCAAAAAAAAAAAAAAAAAAACGAAACGTGAAACAGACGACAAGGGTCCAGGGGTCAAACCAGGAGACAGAAAAATAAAGAGTGGAATTCCTGCCGGCTCCCTGCCTGCCTGCCTCTCCGTCTGCAGCCCGACTCACAACCACACACGTCTGAGAGGGACAAGGCCCTGAGGATGCAGGCCTCCACTGAGACACATACACACAGGCACACACACACTCACTATACACACATACACCACACACGCATACTATACACATACACACACACACTCACTATACACACACACACCACACACGCACACTATACACATACACTACACACGCATACTATACACATACACACACACTACACACAAACACTATACACACACACACCACACACGCATACTATACACATACACACACACTACACACAAACACTATACACACACACACCACACACGCATACTATACACATACACACACACTACACACAAACACTATACACACACACACCACACACGCATACTATACACATACACACACACTACACACAAACACTATACACACACACCACACACACATACTATACACATACACACACACTACACACAAACACTATACACACACACACCACACACGCATACTATACACATACACTACACACAAACACTATACACACACACACCATACACATATTATACACATACACACACACTACACACAAACACTATACACACACACACCACACACGCATACTATACACATACACACACACTACACACACACTTACTATACACACACACAAGCATACTATACACACACACACACACTACACACACACTCACTATACACACACACACCACACACGCATACTATACACATACACACACACTACACACAAACACTATACACACACACACACACACCATACACACATTATACACACACACACTCACACACACACATACATGCACACGCACACTCGCACCACTCACAACCATAGACGCAACATGCACGTATAAGTTACATACACACATGGACACACACACACAAACACACAGATACAAAATCAAGACTGTGCACACACATGCACACACACACACACCCACACCGAGCTATGATGGTGACAAAGTGGGATAGTAGACTTGGGCTTGTGTCAAAGGTTTCAGGTGGTACAACGGTTTTTCCCTAACGAACGGTAGACTACTTCAGCTAAAAAAGTTTCATTGAAACCTGGCCTGTAAAACAGGGGAATTAGTGAAATGTCTGAGTGCAGATAAAAATGAGGTGCTGATGGTGGATCTCACAGCAGCACAGCGTAGCTGCAGGGTGTGTAGCCTCTCATCTCAGACCAGGCATCCTGGGAGCCATTACCACACACACACACACCTACACACACATATTACACACACACACACGCCCACAGCATTTACACACACATACTCACACACATACACACACAAGCGCACACACACACCTACACACATGCACACAAGCGCACACACACACACACCTACACACACATATTACACACACACGCACACAGCATTTATACACATATTACACACACACATGCACACAGGCGCACACACACACCTACACACACATATTACACACACATGCACGCAAGCACACACACACACACACTCCACTTGCACACATATTACACACCACTTACACATGCATTGCACACACACACACACACAGACAGACAAACACACACCCACATACACACACACATACACACACACAGACAAACACACACACCCACATACACACACACATGTACACACAGACACTCACACCACTCACACGGTGTGCCGTGGAAAATTTTCCAATTCCAGTACAATTGAACATGTGTGGGACATTCTGTAACAATTTAGTGGTTAATGGGATAATGGAGCGCAGTGGAATTTTTTGATTATAAAAGTGTGCCGTCACAGAAAAAAGAATTAAAAAAGCACGCAGATACACAAACACACACGCACATCCTCTCTCTCTCACACACACACACACACACACACACACATGCACATCCTCTCTCTCACACACATACACAAACACACATGCACATCCTCTCTCTCTCACACACACACACACACACACATGCACATTCTCTCTCTCCCACACACACACACACACGCACATCCTCTCTCTCTCACACACACACACATGCACATTCTCTCTCTCTCACACGCACACGAAGACATGCACACATGCACATCCTCTCTCTCTCACACACACACAAAGATTCACTCACTCCCTCTCTCACACACACACACACACACACACACAGAGGAAATATCTCCACCTATCAGGTGAAAAAAACCAAATTTGAACATCTAATCCTAATTTAAGTACCTGATTACACATGGCGATCCCACCAGTACTGTGGGAAGGTCTCAAGTCCTCGTTGGTTCTGTTCGGTTCAGGACCTGCTCTCTGCTCATCTTACTTCAGGCCACAGGGCACCTAGCAGGCTCACAACCTTCTTCCCAACCTTGCTAAGGACTACCACAGGAGTAAAACAGATCCCTTATTACCTTTCTGTTACATCCATTCTACCCCTACTTTACACCAGGCCAGCCAGTGGAGGATGGGCTCTCCTTCTATAGCCGGGTTCCTCTGGAGATTTCTTCCCATCGAGAAGTATTTTTTTATCACCACCATTTGAGGGTTTTTCTCCTCACTGGGGAGTTTTTCTTTTTTTTACCTTATTTGCTTACTATTTGGGGTTTCAGGCCTGGGTTGTTTTTCTGCTACTCCATAAAGCATCTTTGTAACAGTTTTCTTTATTTCTATGCAAATGAAACTAATTTGATTTGATTTTATAAAAGAGCACAGCAACACAGAGGTACAGCGACGATACTGCTAAACACGCTCTCTCTGAAAGCCCTGTCTTTTTCTTTTGGGAATACAGAGGGAGGCATTCCTGGATTATTCCCGTTTGATGTCGTGCCAGTCCTGTAATATAATCCCAGCATCGGCGTCTGAGTGGAGCGCTCCCTCCCACGCCACTCCCTAATCTAAGATATTCCGTCTCTGTTTACCCAGGTTGCCACGGACACACGCAGCCGGCTGGCAGGGACTCAGGACAGAGGACCGAGCAGCAGCTGCTCCAAACCAAACTTCTGAGTTCGGAGGTCTGAGTCATCCTCTCTGCTTCTATGCTTTTCTTTTCTCCCCTGAATAATTCCAGCCAAGGCATTCTGGGAATTCTGATGAATCTTCCACCGGACTAACAGCTCCTACGCCAAAGTGGGGTGATAAAGCCGGACGTGTACCTGCAGCGAGCCACGTCCCCTTCCACCCAAACGGCCTGTCTGAGACAAGCACTCTTATAAGCGCGCGCACACACACACACACACACATGCACGCTCACGCACACGCACACGCACACGCACGCACACACACACACACACACACACACACACACACACACACACACACACACACACACACACACACACACATACATATGCACACACACATACACAGACACACACACAGAGACCGCACATACATACACATGCATGCACACACACACACACACGCACACACACACGTACACACACACACACACACACACACACACGCACACACACACACACGTACACACACACACACACACACACACACACATACATATGCACACACACATACACAGACACACACACACAGACCGCACATACATACACATGCATGCACACACACACATACAAACCGCACACACACACGGGCGCACACACACACACACACACACACAGACACCACACATACATACACACGCATGCACACACACACAAACACGCACACACACACACGCATACAAATACACACACGCTTACACACACACACACACACACAGAGACACATTGTAAAGGTCCTTAGTCCTGATGCAGTCTTCTCTCCGTAGTAATAAATCATCTCACACCAATTTAAACTGTCACTCAGCAAGCGCATATAGGTAGTGATGTCACAGAAAGCAGACATTGCTACGCGCTCACATGCACACAGATGCATACAGAGTCAATCCTCAGCAGGATTACAAAGCAGTAAACAGAAAGCCCCCCCTGCCCCCCCCCACCCACCCCCATGTACAATGCTAATGTGAGCGTGTATCCCCAGCTGTCTGAAGCATGAAGCATTGCTCTGTTCATTAATTCTCTGCAATCTCATGTTCAAAAGCCAAAAAAAACCTAAACAAAAAAAAACTTTCCAACATATCCCATTTTCTGACTGTGTTTTCCTTCCGTGATAAACACAAGATGGCTGCCTATGCCCTGCTTTGCTTACATAAGACCATTTTACACTCCTGCCTCCAATACCAATTCCCCCCCTCCTCCCCCATCTCGCCCCCCCCAACCCCCCCCCATACACCCAGCGGCCCCGTCACATTTCCAAGACGACCTCAAGTCCCAAAAACACGTCTTCTCACTCGCACCCCAGCGCTCCCCGCGTATGCCATATTTGCGGAGCATAAATCATTCTTTCATCGCCCCCCCGGTTCCCGGGCTCGAGGGGGGGGGCTTTTCCGGGCTGGCGGGGCCGAAAGCATCGGCAGCTCTGTGCTGTAGGAGCTCTGTAAACTGTGGACGGACTCGCGCCAGCTGGTCCTTCGCCCCGTCCCCCGCCCCCCTGTCGCCCCCCCACCCCGCTCACTTTGGGCGGTCCTGCCCCCCGAATCTCCCCTTCGCTGGCGCTCCCCTTCAGCGGGAACAAGCGAGAACGCGCGCGCGGCCTCCCCAAATTCACAGTCGCCCCTTTCATACCCCGCTCCAAACCGCCCAAATTCCACCGCCCCGTCCGTCCGTCCGTCCGTCCGCTCGCCCCTCAGCCGCCCCCAGAGAGACGGCGGGACGGCCCCCTGCGGTGACCTACGGCATTATACCTGCAACAGGTCCGTCACCTGTCCGCCATCGTGACATCACTGCGACTGACCAATGGGGGAGGAGCGCTGCTCTGACCTCCTGACACTAAGGGGCAAAGGTCAGCATTCTGCCCGTGAAAAACCCCAGATCTGGGAGAGCGGCGCAGCCGACATTACCCATCATCCTCCTCTCTTCTCTGGAGAGCGGAACACCGTTATCGCGCTGAGCTCATCTCTGTTCCGTTGCGCTAGCTGATGCTATCTCACCTGCGCACTGGGGGGTTTTCCTCTGCCGTCTAGCCACAGTAACTCTTCAGTCTGCCAGTCCGTTTATGGAGTGTGTGTGAGAGTGTGTGTGTGTGTGTGTGTATGAGAGCGTGTGTGTAAGAGTGTGTGTGCCTGTGTGTGTGTGCGTGCGCACGTGTGTGTGTGTCTGTGTGTGTGTGTGTGTGCGTGTGTGTGTGTGTAGAGTGTGTGCTGTGTGTGTGGTGTGTGTGTGTGTGTGTGTGGTGTGTGTGTGTGTGTGTGTGGCGTGTGTGGTGTGTGTGCTGTGTGTCGGCATGGTGTGTGTGTGTGTGTAGTGTGTAAGAGTTGTGTCCGCCACTGATTGTTGAGTCATGTTTAGATCTGTTTGCGATGTATCTGCGCTGTCTGTTGGTTGGTGCTGGCTGTGTTCTAGACTGTGTTTCCCAGAACTGTGCCTGCGCTGCTCTGTCTGGTTGACGGTCCCATGCTTCAGACACTGTGCATTCCGCAGAAGCCAGAGCTGGCTGATGAGATGTAGCGATTAATCTAGGACAGACACGTTCCAGCCGACAGCTGGCCACCGGGGCGAGAGCCCGAGCAGCGAGAGCGTCCTCTCAACAGAAACTCTCAGAGCGAGGGAGAGGAGCGGAGGAGGGAGGAGGGAGGAGGGAGGGAGGGGAGAGAGGGAGAGAGGGGGAGGGAGGGAGGGGGGGGGAGGGAGGAGGGAGGGAGGAGAGGGAGGGGAGAGGGGGAGGGAGGAGAGAGGGGAGAGAGAAGGGGAGAGAGAGGGAGGGGGAGGGAGGGGGAGAGGAGAGGGACGGAGAGGGAGGGAGAGAGGGGGGAGAGAGAGAGAGAGGGGAGAGGGGGAACAGGAGAGGAGGGAGAGGGGAGGAGGGGAGGAGGAGGGAGGGAGGGAGGAGAGGAGGGGAGGGGAAGAGGGAGGGGAGAGAGGGGAGGGGAGAGGGAGGAGGGGGAGGGAGGGGGAGGGAGGGAGGGGAGAGAGAGAGGGGGACAGGGAGAGAGGGAGAGAGAGGGGAGGGAGGGAGGGGAGAGAGAGAGGGGGACAGAGGGAGAGAGGGAGAGAGAGGGGGGGAGAGGGAGAGGGAGAGGGAGAAAGAGTGGGAGAGACAGAGTATGTATAAATGTTATTTATTAATTTATTAAATATTATTATTTATTTTTTATTAATGATAATATGATAATATTACTATTATATTATATTATATATATACTGTTGGGTACAGTAGTTATTCTCGCTAATCTGCATTCATGTTCTAGTCTAGCATGTGAGCTTTGGCAAATATTTATGAGTGAATTTCATGCCAGTAAATCGTTCTGAATTTGAGAAACAGAGGGATCACGATGAAGGGGAGGGAGAGAATAAGAGTGACAGAGAGATTGAGAGACTAGCAGAGAGATGGAAAGATGAGGGACAGAGGGAGGGAAAAAAGAGAGAATAAGACTGGCAGAGAGATGGAGAGATAGAAACCATGATGAGGGATAAAGGGAGGGAGAAAAGGAGAAAGAATAATCACAGATAGAGGGGAAACAGACTTTAACATTAATCTGACACCTCTTCATTCTGAATTTGTGATTGTGATTTTTGTTTTACGTTAACACTTTACAGTATTTATTACATAAAGTCCAGAGAATGAATATGATGAAAAGCGAGAGAGAGAGAGAGAGAGAGAGAGAGAGAAGAGGGGGTGAAAAAGAGAGGAACCGGATTAGAAAGGGGCAGAGAGGGGAACAGAGGGAATAAGAAGGGGTGAGAGAGAGAAAGAGAGGGAAAAGGGAGAGCAAGGATGAGAAGGAGCACTGTAGACAGAGGGAAAGAACGACAGAACGAGAGAGAAAGAGAGAAGGAGAGAGGGAGGGAGAGAGAAAGAGAGAGAGAGATTGGGAGATGGAGGCACAGAAAGAGAAAGTGTGAAAGAGGAATAAACAGATACAGATTTTTTTTTTATTATTTTTTTTTTAAATCACAATAACATACTGATTCCATTTCCTTAAACCAGGGCTGCCCAGCCCTGTTCCTGGAGATCTGCCGTCCTGTAGGTTTTCACTCCAACCATAATTTGGCACACCTGACTACTACTAATTAGCACCTGAACAAGATCTCTAGCTGGTGAATGAAGTGTGCTTTGTTCAGGTTTGGAGTGAGAACCTAGAGGACGGCAGATCTCCAGGAACAGGCTTGGGCAGCCCTGCAGGAAGCATTCCTTCGAGCTTTCTGTGCCTGGTCTAATAATGAGAAACAGACTGGGATTATGCGGGGGGGGGGGGGGGGGTAATGGGTAGAAATAACCCAGAATCTGATTCTATCTGTACCGCTAGGCTACCTGCAGGCTACGATGCCCCCCCCACAGTCACTCGACCTGTGTCAGGTGATGCTGTCCCAGGATGCAATGCTCCCAACCCTAACCTCACCCATAACTGGATTTGGAAGGAAAAGCTGGAAGAATTCTGCATGGACAGAAGTGCCTTTTTGGCCTGACATGAGCTGCCAAGTTGTTTTGGCAGAAGAAAGAGGGTGTAATAATCTCATGAAAGCACGTGCGCACAAACACACACACACAATCACAAACACACACACAAACACACACACACACACAGACACACACACACACACACACACACACCCACCCACACACACGCACACACACACACACACACTCTCACACACACACACACACACACTCACACACACACACACACACACACACTCACACTCACACTCACACACACTCACACACACACACACACACCACACACACACACACACACACACACAGCGTCTCAGAGCGTAACCCACAGGAGCCCTCAGGAAAGATGCAAACGAAATAAAAATGGGGGCACAGATTTGCCAAAAGCGTCGTTGGGCTGCAGCGGGAGTAACAGGTGGAAACGCGGAGCTGCTCACCAAACACAACTTTTTTATTCACACTTTCGTTTTTTTTGCACACACATTTTTGCATGCTTTTCATGAATTTGCAGATGAAGCTTGAATTCTGAAAACCACCTTCAGCGCTAGTGCAAGGAGGCACTGCAGAGAGGGCACCTCACAGCTTCTCACTCACACTTATCTCCAAACTGCAGCCGAAAATGCTCTGTATACAAAAGTAAAGAACTCAAAATGTGCCAAACGATTACGTCCAGTAGGCCAGGTCTCGATCGGTTCATCATTCCACACAAATCCACCCACAAGCGTCAGAACCCTTTGTTTATCGCGGCACACCCTAGCCAACGTTACCTGTCGCATAAATCGCACTGTTTAAACTACAGCATTTCCAGCAATCTGTGATTCATAAAATTCCATTCTCCACTGTCATTTCTAGTCATTTTCAAAACGGCCATGATTTGATTAACCCCCTCCCCTCCCCTCCACACACATTCTCCCCAAGCACATTCTGACCGGCTGTGACATCACAATGGCCCGTGGCTGTGACATCATGTTGACCCTTTGGGGTCAGGAGCCGAGTTGGCTGGCTCCCCTGTCCTTTAGTGCCTTACAGTGCACTCTAACCAGCAGCCAATGAAATCACTGCCCCTCCTTCACCCCAGAGGCCGTTCAGTCCAGAGCTGTGGGAGTCAGTAGCTGCCTCCTTCATTTCTACACGTCTGTGTATGCGCGTCTGTAATGCCCGCAACATTTTTTTTTTTTTTTTAACATAACTGAAACATCTAGAAAAATGAGAACCCATTTTTTAAAAATCGCAAGTTGTCTTCTGTGTTTTCGAAGCACACTCTCCATCCAACCTCTCACACACACACACACACACACTCACACACACACAACGCACAGCACACACACACACACACAACACACACCACCACACACACACACACACACACATGCACTTTGCACACAGAGGCACAACACCAGACCACAGAACCAGCAAAAACAACTGGCCCGTCGACAGCACCACTGTCACATCCAGGTGATAAATGCCTTTGCACACAGGAGGCAAACAGCTGCAGACTCACAGAAAGCCAGAAGAAAAACAACCCCTGACAGACACGACCACAGTGACACACACGCTGGCTCTCCAAGCTGCGAAGCCTTGCTGTGCTCTCAACCGCCACTCTCTGACCATCCCCAGCGTTCCTGTTGGCCTGTTTGTTTATTCGGCTTCGAACCCTAACCCAAACTGCACAGTGGCCACGCGCCCAGCCTGCGCGAACCCAAAAGCCTCAACCAAAATCCAAACATACACCCGTCCGCGAAATTATGCACCTGCCAAGGGCCTGGGCAGCTCCACTTGTCTGGGAGGCTCAGGCTTTTTATCCTGAAAGAAATAAAATGATTATAAAATAATTAAGCGATGATGTTTCATTATTGCAATGCATTTGTTATTCGCCTACTGTGTGTGTATGTGTGTGTATGTGTGTGTGTCTGCTAGTGTCTGCGTGTGTGTGTGTGTGTGCGTGTGTCTGCGTGTGTGTGTGTGTGTGAGTGTGTGTGTGTGTAAGGTGCGTGTGTGTGTGTACTACATGCACGGTAAAGCAGTTTAAAACTGCAGTCAAGGTACATACACACTCACAAACAGAACACCAACAAAATGGCACCGAGCCAGGTGCACAAACCACACAGGATGATGTTCACAGGGGGAGAGTAACGCTGCTATTAAACATTTCTAAACTCCACACACGCCCTCAGTACCACGGACCGAGTCCGCGTCGGCGCAGTCGATCATCTCCAGGCAGAAGCAGCAGGAGGAGGAGGAGGAGGAGCAGGAGGAGGAGGAGAGGAGCAGGAGCAGAGAGGAGGAGAGGGAGGGCAGGGCAGGAGGCAGAGGAGGAGGAGGAGGAGGAGGAGCAGGAGGAGGAGGAGGAAGAGGAGGAGCAGGAGTAGGAGGAGGAGGAGGAGAGGAGGAGGGAGCAGTGGAGCGGGGAGGAGATCGAGGTTTCCTGCGTCTTTATCGCGGTGCGATCGGACTCAGGAGTCACTTTTTCATCTCCAGCCTTCCCGCCGCCGCCGCCGCTCTCCCCTCCTGCAGGGGCTGATGGGATTGACGCGGGCGGGGCGTGAAAATCGCGCCTTTAATCTGCAGATTGTCCCCCGAGCCTGTTTCCCCACCGGGTCTCACTCCGTTAAAAAAATCACAACGTTTCCGCTCAAACGATCGGCCACCTGTGGGGACACCCGCTTTTTAGCTTAATTGAGTCAAGTGCGAAGGTGCTATAGGTACGGGACGGTACCCCCCCCCGTGTGATACCCCACAAGTAAAGTTCAATTTTTTTGTTGAGACGAGAAAATCTCCAAGTCTCGTCTTTACAATCCAAATTGTGCTGCGTAACGTACTGTAGATGGATGTGCTTCTTGGACCCACCGTAGAAACGGTGTGATGTTAAACAAGGTTTGCATGTCCACTATACCTGAGACAAGGTGAGCAAGAGCATGTGACCTAGCACTACACTGACCTGGGGGGGTATTTCATAAAGCAGGATTACTGAGTTAGCTGGATAACTGCACTGAGTAAAACCCGAAAAAGCTCTTTTTTACTTCAGTCCATGTTCCAGATTTGGGAGGGTTCTGGGTTTTACTCAGCGCAGTTATCCAGCTAAACCAGTAATCCTGCTTTGTGAAACAGGGCCCTGGTCTAACTGTAGACAAACAGCGGCCACCAACATATATGTCAGTAGGTTAATGTGGGGTCAGGAAGAAACGCTGCATGCATATTTGTCCGATGTAAAATACTATGTGCAACTCCAGTGAGGTGATACAGACACATGAGTCACATATCACTGACAGGCCACTCAAAATAAATATGCAGATTTTTTTTTTTTGTACATTTCGGAAATCATTCCAAGCTATACATAGAAGCGACGCATAGAATCAGCAATTCCTTTTCCCACGGTTTCTCAAAAATAGGACCCACAAGAGCAACACGTGCCAGGATATTCCCCTTGAGCTAGCAAGCAGCCACACAACGTCGGGCAGTCCTGCTTATTTACTAACAACACAGTTTGATGTATGGTGGGGGACGGGGGGGGGGGGGACGGGGGGGGGGGGGGGGTAGGCAATACCAGAAGAGTTAAACTTTAGTGATGCTCTGTGCTCTACCTTTAAGGTGAGACTCAACAACAAGTGGCATGTCGGGGTGTGTTAGGATGGAAATGGACTGCATTTATATAGCGCTTTTATCCAAAGCGCTTTACAATTGATGCCTCTCATTCACCAGAGCAGTTAGGGGTTAGATGTCTTGCTCAAGGACACTTCGACACGCCCAGGGCGGGGTTTGAACCGGCAACCCTCCGACTGCCAGACAATCAGTCTTACCTCCTGAGCTATGTCGCCCCATATGGAGCGCTTGTAGCTAGAACACGTGCTTTTGGGGGGGGGGGGGGGCAGTGGAGAATCTGAGGGGGGGGGGGGGGGCACAAAAAGCCCCAGGGAAATCAGCCAGCCTTCTCCACGGACAGAGTAAATGAGGTTTAATAAGTAAGTCATCATCCCCCCCCTCCCTCCCTCTCTCTCGCTCCCAGACAAGTGGCCAGCCTGGTGAGACCCCCCCAATCACACTGAGTGCATTAACCTTGTTAACCCGTTTCACAAAACACAAAAAGGAGCGGCTCAATTAATCCGCAGGTCATGGCGAACATCTCGTTTGTATTTATGAACCGTCCCCTCGTCTCTGCTTGGCTCGCTCTTTCAACGGCTCAGAGACGGAATTTTTCCAAATTTGAAGCAATAACATGTCGGGCAATGGTTTTAACCTTTAACTGCGCTTGTATTTTGTTTTTTTGTTGAAAAATTGCTCTCACGTTCTGCAGCACGTTTCCACAACAAAGTCTTTACTAGGACTGTTCTGATAAATACTACCCAGGCAATAGAATCAGTTCACTGAGGAAATGTTTTCTTTCACTCTGTTACTATGCTGGTAATTGCATGGCGAGGTGTTTGGATCCATTTATGAGCTTCAATCTCACGTTAATCTCATGAATGCCGCACATACTCTTTGCCTTAACAGAGGCCTTCAAAGCAGCGTAGTCTAATTATATGCAAGGGAACGCTACAACAGAAAAACTGACACCAGATAGTACTCACCGAATCCAGTGTCCAAGCACAAAATCTTGTTTTCTGCCTTCAAACACCAACTCGCATCGTGTTGCACGCGTGAGGGAATTGTTCCGAGCATCGATCTGCAGTAACAAAGTGCATAAACGAAAGCATCGGCATAAAATAACTAATTAGATCTGCTGACACAGAACCGCCAATAAATATTGACATCTTTGAAAACACTTCCCTGTGGAAAGAGTATTACACTGCTGTGTGATTTATGCTTGCGTTCAATCATCATTATGAAAAACAAAACAAAACAAAAGGATTTCCTAGTTTCCCTTTGAGTGAATATATATCCTTGTCACTGAAAAACAGTCAACGGGGGAAAGTGATTTCAAGCACAATTCACACCTCGGTCCAAAAGGACTTTACCAGGTTGTGTTAAATGCATGAGATTATAGCTGAGCATAATTAGTTATAACACACATCTCTACAACCCCTCTTTCACACTTTTCTCTAGTTCTGCTTCCATCCTTAAAGCTATTCAGATCCGCATCAGCGAGGGGAGAGAGAGAGAGAGGGAGAGGGGGGGGGAGAGAGAGAGTTGACTAATGGGGTCCAGAGGGGATAAATGTAATTATTAATGAACTCAACTGTTATCAGAGCCACTCTGATTATCTACAGCATCTGGAGTCGTTCTGCAACAGGGTTGAGTGCGTACCCACGTGTGAGCATCACCTCAGTGTTTAAACTTTTTGGGCTTTTTTTTTTTTCATGTTTTCATCTTTCCTACTCTTCAACCACCCCTGATTGCACCAATCACCAATCAAGGTAGCAGCTGTGAATTCTGAGGCTTGGGACAGAATATACTGGGAGGCCCCTGCCCCCCTCCCCTCCCCCCACCAATATATTTTGTAACAAATGAAAAATAGGTACACAAAGTCTCCAAGTTGCAATTTGTCAACTAATTTGTAGCTGGGTATTTAAAAATGCTAGTCGGACTCACAGGAAGTTTTGCTTCTGACCAATCCTGGTACCTTTTTGGCTGGGCCGCAACAGCAGGGCCAGCCCTACAAACGCGAATGTCTGTGACTGACTGACTGAGTGAGCGAGTGAGTGATGAAGTTACACCATTGGTCAGCCGGAGAGGTCCAGCCACATACTAGGTTTTGACCTGGTCTTGTTTTTTTTGGTCTCTCTGGAAAGGGTAGCGAAATGTAGTTCCGAGAACTAGACACGGTTCGCTACTGCCGGCCAATGGAAACACATCCAGACCCCATTTCGCGGCACAGTTTCACGGCACAGCAGATAAAGAGGAAAAGGTCAGTGTGCTTATGCTGCTGTATTTTGATGCCGGTCGTCAGCAGCGCTAAACAAAACAAACAAGTATAAAACTTTACACATAAATATGTGGGACGTAAAATGAGCACCTGTTGAAACATATGGTATATAACAAAATATCACATTTTCAAAAACGCAAAAGGGAAAAAATGGTTCTTTTCCCTGACACTTGTACATCATCATGCAGCACAAAGCAGGGAAAATGGAGGCTGTACCTCAGTAACTGCCCAACTGTGTGATACAGAGACTGTCCAACAGTCTCAGAATATTTTGATAGTACAGAGATCAATGGAGTGCAAGGCGTCAAACTGTTCCCTCTCATCTTCCTTTTGCATGAAATCCAAAACAATTTCATATTATCTTCATGCTTACTGTGGTACTCAAAGCCCTCAAATGATCTTCTCCCAGTTAAGGAGTAACAAAGCAAGCCTTCAGAGCAAAGGCGCTGTGTATAAGTACCCCCTCCCAACCTTAAAAAAAAGAAAGAGAGAGTTACATACAGCGGTAGTAGAAGACGGGCCAGAAGATCAGAATGAGAATGCCGCGTGGAACAGTCTCCTCGGCAACCGCTCAGGGTTGCGCGTGATTGATGCCGAGGTCCACAGCGGAACTCGTCTCCCTTCACCCAGCTCATTTACATACGCAGAAACCGCACGCGCGAGCCTCAGCGCTCTGATCTATTTTTAAAGCGAAGTTCCAGAAGTGAGGACGAGATTTTTTATTCATGATTGAGAATAACTTATTCAATGAGGCGAGCGGCGTTAGCCTTTGCTCGCGATCTCCGCGTCATGATTAATTGATCGATTGATTTCGGTTTTTTTTTTTTTTCTGAGGCAGGGCGTGCTGTGAAACGCGCAGTGATAGCTTCGCGCGCTGTTGGCGTGATGTGGCCCGAGCTTTCCAACGGCTAACTCCTTGAAGCCGCATCTGACGGAAGTCTTCCATCAGGTTTCTCGTCGGTAGGCCTATTTCAGCTGATTGCAGCATCCTGTAAATATGTCGGACTAGTAAAAAAATAAATTAAAAAAACCACCGGAGAAACTCACTTAACTGCACTATGCACTCGCTAATAACATTTACACTTTTACCACTTATTTTTTTAAATGTCAGCACAATTTAAGTGAGGGCATCTGCCCAGGGGTTAAAGGAAAGCAGGTGGATGCTATGTGCCCTCTTTGAAACAGCAGGGAAACGGTAAAGAACTGCCTTTCCACTGCCGTTTAAACTTTTTCAGACACGCAGTCTGATAGCTGGCTTTCAACCCCGAACAAAACGCTCCCACACGGCACGTCAAATTCGGAGATGTATAAACGTGCGACCGTGTTCCAGCACCTCCGGTCTACGTTCCGCTCGTCTCCGCGGGGGACCGTCAAGTTTAGAAGAAAAAAAATCGCAGGAGAGCACTACTGAAGTGGGTGTGGGAGATGAGCGTCAAAATATTTCCTGCAACTGCGCTCCCAACGACAACAACAACAACAATGAGCCAGTCCAACACGACCGGCCTTCCACCATCACAAAAGGCCACTCCCAGCACTCCAAATGCATATGAGGACCACTCCCAACAAAGCATGAGAAGACCTCTCCCAACTCTGGCCATTAAAAGAGCCAGTGTAGATTGTCCCCAACATATCAGTTTACTCCCAAAGCAACAGAACACACACCCACCACAACAAACCAGCAACAGACCATTACAGATTAATCCAGACTCTAAAGAAATTTTTAAAAAGAAGAAGAAAGTGACAGTGTTAATTCCCTGAGAGGTTACTACCTTTTGTGCTTAATCATAAATGTGTAACAATTATTTGAAAATGAAAAAAAGAAAAATAATTAAAACAAAATGGCGGCAAGATAAGCTGTAAACTGTATCAGGGTAGCCTTTAAATAAATACACCCCCTCTATTCAAAGTTTAATTAGCTCCGCTTGAAAAGACCACAGCCAAAATATCCACACCCATGCTCCCTGCTTTCCAAGTGCGTGAGATGTGCGAATGTGTTTGCATATTTTTCGCAGTGGCTCTAAGGTGGGGTCTGACTGTCAATACAGTGATGTCATCACTATTAAAGCCCACCAACGCAATACCTCCATTTAACCCTTTCACGCACGCTGTCCACTGCAGTGGACTGGGTTTCCAAAAAGTCTATTTTTACAGAGTCAAAAACACTTCTGCTCTTCAATCTGCTTGACGGCAGATCCTTTGGACCTTTGCCTAAATCTTGATGTGCTCCATATTGTTACATTTGATTGGCTTTTATAGTTTTGACACACTGAAGGCCAAAATGGTGAGTGGAGGAGGAAACGCTCAAAGCACCTCTGGTATAACTGCGAAACCTTTTTATTTCTAGAGAACAGAGCAGGTTAAAAAATATATTTTCTCGTTAGGTAAGATGCGAGGAGCACTATAAGTTATGTTTTAAACAAAAAAAATGTAATCTGGTTTATATACTGTGTAAGGACAACCTTCAGTCCACTCGAGTGGACCTCATGCATTAAGAGATGTATTCTGCACGTGTGGCCTATGTTTTCATGGTAAATGGTAAATGGACTGCATTTATATAGCGCTTTTATCCAAAGCGCTTTACAATTGATGCCTCTCATTCACCCATTCACACACACACACACCAACGGTGAAAGGCTGCCATGCAAGGTACCAATCAGCACGTTGGGAGCAAGTAGGGGTTAGGTGTCTTGCTCAGGGACACTTCGACACGCCCAAGGCGGGGGATCGAACCAGCAACCCTCCGACTGCCAGACAACTGCTCTTACCTCCTGAGCTATGTCACCCCTCATGGAGTCAACAAATTTTCTGCATCCTTTCACATGTCCTTAAAAGTTTGTTTTTTTTAATTCCAAAAATGATTGCTCTGTTCTGTAGTAATTCGTGCATGAAAGGGTTAAGGTCCGAGGTGCTGCTCAGTTTGGTAGACAGTCACTGCAAATAAGTTAAGCTAGTGTGAGCGGCTAACGGCAAAATGCTACTTTAATTAATGAAAGGTAATGAAAACACTGTGGAGGAAGGGGGTTGGGGGGGGGGGTCGCCACACTATTAATTAAAGATACCCCGGAACATTCTACCACTTAGTCACCGAGCGCCAAAACTGTCAGCAGCTACCTCACAGGACTCTCGCAGCTCATGGAGAAATTAGAGCAACAGATCACAGGGATATGAATCACAAACAGGGAGGACAGTTTATATGACCTTGAATATGGTGTATACTTTAAAAAAAAACTGCTGCAAATATCAAGTGGCTCAGATAGATGTGCAAAATACATACTATGAATATTATACTCAATAATAACAATTAAAAAAAAAAATTATAATAAAATATATTTAAAAGCTGTATTCCCAACACAGTAAAATGTCCAGTGTTAATTTGACTGTAACAGAATGTATATGAGCCCAGTCTGGTCACAGCGAACAGACAAAAACTGTAAGAGTTGATGTAACACCTGCGCATTTTACTTTGCAGAAGTGCTTGTCTGTTCAGCTCCGGTTTTACTGGAATTTAGCCTTTTTTGTATCTATACTGGTGCTCATTTAACATCACTGTAGGCCCAATGTTTTAAGCTTCTCAAGATAAGAGGGACTATATGGGTGCAAATTTAAGGCAGTCTGTGGTTCATGTAGCATCCAAGAGTGAATGGTGGCAACGATGTTTATTTAAAAGGGGGGAAAAAAGTATGTATATATATATATATATATACACTTTATAATATGACCAGATATACTGGACATACTTAACAGCTATGTTAAGTTTAACTATCGCCCCCCCCCAAAAAAAATCTGCTTTCATTTGTTTTTCTTCTCGCCTTAAGTTTGGCATCCCCCTGACTCAAAGCATGAACACGACATTTTTAAAGTTTTATTTCAGTAGCTCACAGACTGCGAGAAACCTCCTGGGATTTATGAAGGACAGTCCGAATTCCGAATTATAAACATTATAATAAATATCACTGTTATTGCAGAAGTAAATCACTGGCATTTCTAATGGCCCTGACCTAAGGCACTTAAGATATAAACTGAGAAAAAAAGGGGGGGCATAATATAAGGCTCTAAACTGTTAAGCGAGAGGATATTTAATAGAGCTCAGCTCAATTTTCCCCGACAGTTTTAAACAAAATGAGTTACGCGGTCCGTACATTAACGGGACAGCATCGGCCCAGCTCATCTCTGCAGCATTAAGTTAGTAAAGCCCCATGTAACCCTGCAAATGTGCACCAGTCAAATCTTAATCCTACACTGTACAGCCTGCTAAAGCTAAAATGAAACAATACTCCATATTTAAGGCCCCCGGAGATGCAGCCATTATGGTATCGCTGAGGTGGCTGGGTCCACCTCGCTATGTACATGATACTTTTTTAAGAACAACTAACTTTGCTTGCATTTGAAAACCATTTTCAGATGCACGCATGGTGTCTGTTTTACTGTGTGTGTAAGGCCCTGTGTGTACGAACTTACTTAAAATGCACAGGTGTCAACACAGCTACTTCTACGCTTTGATTATCTGCTAAGAGGACATCATGAATTGCTTCCTGCTTTTCATTTCGATTCTGATTGAGTTACGTGACAACCTAATCAAGCTTCCTAAGACAACACCTGAATACTTGAGAGTAATTATATCCCAGCAGAACCCTGGAATGTGACAAACGGCCACGTCATAGTATTCTGTCTGCCTGATGGCCGATAGCCAAGTATATTATTATTATCACTACTACTACATTTTGTACTGTTCGGACTTTCTTGTGTTTTTTTCCCCCACATTCAACTCTTCAGTAATCTAATTCCAATAACAAACGGGTCCTCCTTTGTATTATTCGCTGGAAATTAAATTTCCAACATAAAAAAGAAGACACTGCTACAAAGGACAGACATATTCTTTAAGACCGTTATGAGTGGACCGCGTTTGAAGGATCATTACTTAACCATAATAATCATTGATAATTAATAAGTTAACATGAATACAAATCCCATTCTGACTTCGTCACGTCAGGACGGAATGACAAGACAAGCGCTGACGTTCGTAGCCCGGTGCCCCCGGCATATTTCAGCTACACTGCCTATTAAGTGTGAGTATCTCTCGACTCGTGATCGATTCCCAGGGTGGATTCCCATACTCGAGTTAAGTTGTGGAGGCGTTGCTTCGGAGTGACCGTGAAACCACCCGCCAAGGATAAAGTAAGCAGCTGCGTCTTCTTAACAACTGCAGCAATAAAACGAACGGCCTAAACACACGCGCACGCACGCATGCACTCGCGCGCGCGCGCACACACACTGAGTCCAGATTGATGGTAGTTCGGTGGCGCTACGTTGCAACAAAAATGTAAATTCGTTTAGCCATTGTTAGAACCATCCACTGGCAAATTCTGAGGTTCATTTGACAACCAATTCTTACTGATCGGGAAATGTTTAATCCCAATCACACAAGACTAAAGTGCACAGAGAAGCTAGGGGACAACGAAAGTGAATGCAGTGGACGTAATTTTTTAAAGTAGCCTGATTAAAAAAAGAAAAAAGTTCAAGGCACCCCGCCCTCTTTGCCTTTACTCACACTATCCAATCAGGGATAAGGTGCTAAGGAAAACAAATCATGCGATTGGTCTACAGATCGTGGTTTCCAGGCGCCCCACTAAGCAGCACAGTCGGCAGTGAATGAGGGGTACCTGGAAACCGACGTTACATTATTGTGTGTGCTGTGTCTCGGACTAAACTTTTCAGTCACAAGCAAGTCGGCGTCGTGGTTAGTAAGAGGACAGAACAAGCAGTGGAGACAAATGGTTTATGGTACAAATGAGCAACAGTTCTGGGGAATGCAAAAGTTTTAGATCGCCGATTTACTGCACAAGGACTTAAAAGGGGTTTGTTTTTTTAAATGGTAGCAAGATGAAATGCCAACCAGAACATCGGTATTTTAACGTGTAGCTATCCAGTAATTAGAAAAGTAGCCTAATGGGATATGCAGTTTTATGTTGCCGATTGGGAGACAAATAAATTCTCTTCGAACACAGCGGATCTTGGAAACGGATTTGGAGTCGAGAGAGCGAACTTTGTCACCTAGACAGATCTGGACTAACTTATTTTCAATCCATGATCAAATTTGGGAGTGAAAACGGACACTGGCTACGGGACTGAGGAACAACCCAGACCCCCTCCTTTTTCTAGCTCGGAATCTGGATTTTTTTAAAAAGGGATTTAATGTAATATTCCTTCTTTTGGAAAATCGACGAAAGGGCTCGGGCAAGTAACTATAACTGCATCTGCTCTTCCTTTTTTTTTTTAAATCGATGGGAGTTTTTCAAATCCTGTTGCGGTTTATTTTTTGTAACGCGAGCTGGAGGTGAATGCTGCCGCGCGACATTAGTATGAACTGGTGAAAAGCACGAGAAGAAACCAAAGCCGTGGAGGACATTTGCAACCATTTATTCTAGCTAATTTGAAGGACTTGGCTGGGAGCGGGTGAAAGAAAGTATCCAGCCATTTCTTTTTAAGACACTGCCCCGTTAATGCGCCTTGTGGGTCTTCTGCGAGGTGTAATATTTAGCGTTTTTGTGTGCCCTCTGTCCATTTGATTCAATATGGCAATTTTAAAAACCTGGGATTGGGTTTGGACAACTGGCTGCGTTTTGGCGATCGCGTGCCTGTCGCTCCCGTTGTGCTCGGGTCAGTACCAAGGAGAGAAGGGCATCTCTATACCCGAGCACGGCTTTTGTCAGCCTATATCCATCCCGCTCTGTACCGACATCGCGTACAATCAGACCATCATGCCGAACCTCCTGGGCCACACCAATCAGGAAGACGCCGGGCTGGAGGTCCACCAGTTCTACCCGCTCGTGAAAGTGCAGTGTTCGATGGACTTAAAGTTTTTCCTGTGCTCGATGTATGCGCCGGTGTGCACGGTGCTCGAGCAAGCCATTCCGCCCTGCCGCTCTTTGTGCGAGCGCGCGCGTCAGGGCTGCGAGGCTCTGATGAACAAGTTCGGCTTCCAGTGGCCCGAGCGGCTCCGCTGCGAGAACTTCCCCGTGCACGGCGCCGGCGAAATCTGCGTGGGCCAGAACACCTCGGACACCGGCAGCCCCACCTCGTACCCGACGCCGTACGTCCCCGAGCTCATAACGCTGCCCCCTCCGCACGTGGGGCGGCCCAACCAGCCCTTCTCCTGCCCGCTGCAGCTGGAGGTGCCCGCCTACCTCAACTACTACTTCATGGGCGTCAAGGACTGCGGAGCGCCCTGCGAGCCGGCCAAGCCCAACGGCCTGATGTACTTCCGCGAGGAGGAGGTGAAGTTCGGCCGGCTGTGGGTGGGCATCTGGTCCATCCTGTGCTGCGTGAGCACCCTGTTCACGGTGCTGACGTACCTGGTGGACATGCGCCGTTTCCGCTACCCGGAGCGGCCCATCATCTTCCTGTCGGGCTGCTACTTCATGGTGGCGGTGGCCTACGCGGCCGGCTTCCTCCTGGAGGACAAGGTGGTGTGCATCGACGGGCTCAACCCTGACGGCTACAAGACGGTGGCGCAGGGCACCAAGAAAGAAGGCTGCACCATCCTCTTCATGATCCTCTACTTCTTCGGCATGGCCAGCTCCATCTGGTGGGTGATCCTGTCGCTCACCTGGTTCCTGTCGGCGGGCATGAAGTGGGGCCACGAGGCCATCGAGGCCAACTCGCAGTACTTCCACCTGGCGGCGTGGGCGGTGCCCGCGGTGAAGACCATCACCATCCTGGCCATGGGGCAGGTGGACGGCGACCTGCTGACCGGCGTGTGCTACGTGGGCATCTACAGCGTGGACTCGCTGCGCGGCTTCGTGCTGGCGCCGCTCTTCGTCTACCTCTTCATCGGCACCTCCTTCCTGCTGGCGGGCTTCGTGTCGCTCTTCCGCATCCGCACCATCATGAAGCACGACGGCACCAAGACGGAGAAGCTGGAGAAGCTCATGGTGCGCATCGGCGTCTTCAGCGTGCTGTACACGGTGCCCGCCACCATCGTCATCGCCTGCTACTTCTACGAGCAGGCCTTCCGCGAGCAGTGGGAGCGGACCTGGCACATGCAGACCTGCAAGCGCTTCGCCGTGCCCTGCCCCGTCAACAACTTCGCCCCCATGACGCCCGACTTCACCGTGTTCATGATCAAGTACCTGATGACCATGATCGTGGGCATCACCTCGGGCTTCTGGATATGGTCGGGGAAAACGCTGCAGTCGTGGCGAAGGTTTTACAAGAGGCTCAGCAACAGCAACCAGGGCGAGACGACTGTATGAACTTCTGGAGAGGGGCACTGTGGGGGGGGAGGGGGGGGATGAAAATGGGATGTCGGGACGGAGAAAATGAAAAGTCCTACGGCTTTACAAACTGGAATTGATACTTAAATCTAGACTTTTTTTTGGAATTTTAACTGAGCTCAGTGCTGCCCCTCTCTCCACACGAGATTTATTAATCAGGTTAATTTCTACTCATGAACAAACCTTTTCCATTCTCGTTGGTTGTTGCTGAGCCATTGATCGCATTGCCTTTTTTTTTCTTCCTTGAAGGGGTCCTTACTTTAATATGGAACATTTCAGAAAATCATTCTCATTTGAACTGTTGAATCACCATACTAGTTTTGTTTCTCCGTTGTATTTTATAAAAAAAAATTGTAAAAACCTCGACACTACTTTCGTTCGTTGTTTTTTTTTTTTCTCCAATAATGCGACCGTTCTATGGAAACATTCGTCTGCTGCTCCAGTTTTTTTAATTACTGCGTCCAGTTTAATACACACCTTTTCTGTATTATCGTCATCAAAGACTGCATTCCTTGTCTGCTGTCTATGGTAAAATACACCGTTTTATATCAACTTGTCTTTGGTTAGTCATTTCCCCCGTTTGCAACAGCATATGAAGTGCACAATTTGATATAAACTTGTTTTATTTTATTTTTTGCGTGCCATGGGCTACTTTTAAACTTTTCTCATGTTATAAATTTTCAGAAAACTCCCTTCCAGTATTGTTTTATTTGTACGCAGGAAATGTTTGCCATATCACTTTATTTTATGTCTTCAAATTTTGTTTAATTTCGTAATGTGTGTGACTTCTGCAGCCACCCTTCGACAATCATGCATTCTTCTGTTCCACGAAGAACGGCCGGGTTTTTTTTTCTTTCGAATTGGGGTAGTATAATATGCATGTGTATAGCTGTACAAATATGCAAGCTACTACATTATTCATAATTTGTAAATATTCTTCACTTTTTCCCCCAAATGAATATATGTATTTATAAAAAAAAAAATCTTGCTGTTTTTTTACTTGATTTTTTTAATACAGTAAGAGACCTCGTTTGTATCTGTACAGTTTCACCGAATAAAATGATTAGATTTTTTACTCTTGCCTTTGTTCCGTGTGAATGGTATTCGGAAAGTGCATCGGATAATATTTGAAATGTTAATGGTGGAAATTTACGTAAAAATACCCAAATTAAAAGAAATACTTTTTTCGTTGCAAATAGATCTATATAAATGGGCCTGCCATACCAAACGGAGCCTCGGTTTCATTCGTCGAGTTGGCCAACTATTTTAATATTACGTCTTTAGTGAACAGGAGTCACGTTTACGGTGCTTAAATTAGCGGGGGCTGGGAGGATATCTGTGCTATTTTTGAAGCTATCTGTGCCATTGTGACCGAAAGTAGTAGGCCAAAAAAACTAATTTGCATTAGTGTGATTAACAGTCTGGGCGCCGTCGTTTACCCAATAACTGGGCGTCAGCATCGACGAAGTTTCAACAAATGGGGATAAATACTTGTGAGAGAGGCCTACGAGGGTAGGGGTTGTCTCTAGTAAACATATCATTTAACGTTTTCATTTTATCTGCTTCAGTAGATCTCATTACATAGGTATGTTCCTGGTTAATTAAAAGCTTATGAGAATTCCTCAAACGAGCGTGGCTGAGTTGTGCGGTGGATGTAAACCAATTACAAGCAAACTGTGGACACACCAAAATATATATTTTTAGTGCCACAGACTGGAAAGGCCGAAATGGAGGAATTGCCTCGGGGCGATCCAGCACGAACTAAGAAAAAACAGAGTTGACTAGCTAAAACTTCAGCTAAATGACAAATGTAAAAAAATAAAAAAATAAAAACCATTCACTTGCTTATACACTGGACCACTTAATCCTCGCGTAACAACTAACAGGACAGCAGATATGTTTCAAATACGGTGTTTAGTAAAATTATATGTAAACGTCCGTTTCAGTCATCACACGAACAGTATAACTGGAGGCTGAAATGAAAATCAAGCGTTTATGGCAAAAGGTATCCTAAAGGTACGGTATCAGACATTCTTCAGTAGTTGCCCCATTCTCTATCCTTAATATATAGCATGCATTATACTTTTAATGGAACATTTTGTTGCATTTTCACATTTTACGAAACATACGCACCACAGACCCCAGTTTTCTGTGTGTCAAATAACTAGTACCCAGTCCACCTCTTATTTCTGAAATTTCCACACATTTCTAAAAATGAATCAGGTATACATTTAAATGCGTTATGCATGCGCACACGCGCAACACGTTTAATAAACAGGCAGCGCAAGAAACAATAAGTTTTCTGCACTGCTGTCTAGGCTGAGAGTTTTACACGAGGCGTCTGTCGTTTGACCCCGGCGTCTAATTTTGCAATGAAGGAAACGCCACGCCGATGTCACAAGGAACGAGTAGCCTAATCCAAATGGCCATTCTTGTTGTGATGTGCAGTGAGACATGTTTAAAAATTATCCAGCAAATGTGTCCCTGTTCTAAAAACTAGCGCGTGTAGACCGTTTGCTTTTGTAATTTGGTGAACTAATTGAAAACTGCAATCTGTAGCACAGGTGCTGTGCCAAAAAGGTGTACTGTGTTTACTTTTTAAAAAATCGAGTAAAGAGCTACACTGGTACACGTGTCGCTACTTACTTAGATTTTTTTAGCTAAATCTTACTGAAAACGGGGGAAAAAAACTTAGTTTTACACACATGAACTACACCCACATTCGTTTTTAGAAAGTCGGCATTTGGGAGCTCGATCATAGCGGCCTATTTTTTTTCCAGTTGGCTACTTGTTCTGATTTCGCCGGGCTCCAAATTCCTGCCTGCTTTTAACCAATCCTTTAGCATCAAAACAAGGGCAAATTGGTGTACTGGCGCCACCTACAGGTCATCCGTATTACTTCCCACTTCGATGGTTTGTGTCCATTTGTTTCAAACTCAGTTGTTCCATCATATATTTTTTAAACTTTTCTCTGGGATAACGAGCTTCACCGGGACTATGTAATAGTACTTTCCATCAGAATTGTGCGCATTACATCTTAGGTCGTGTTTGACGTCTTTCTTTTGATTATAGTGACATTATTTCCTTTATCCAGATACAATTTCATCCTTCTTACGTAGATAGCCTATAGAAGGGTAGAGATTATTCTCATGTGTATCTGTTATCTTGTTTGTTTGCGGTTATTTCCCAGACCATATGACTTACCCCCCCTCGCAAACTTAAATTATATCATGTTTTCACACTTTACTCCTCCTTCGCTTATGGCACATTCTTTAATTTCAATCAACTCGTCATTTGTAAAAACAGCCTTATCAAGTTACAAATATTTTTCATAAGGAATACATATGTGATCACCCAATAGTTTTATATGAACGAATGATGAAATTATTTCAGTAAAACTCATGAAATCTAAACTGAACTTCGACTTTTAGTGTTTCAACTATCGGTAGTGAATTGCTTTTCACTGTGTGTGCAATCTGTGTCCCTTGTAGAACAGTGGTTTTAAAGAACTAACATACTCTTTATGGTTATTTTTTTCCATTTAGTAAAAAATGTAAGAATATCTACATCCTGCAGTGGTGTACACCTGCATTTTAAGTTCTACACAGATTTTTTGTAGAGCACCAAACAGACCTATCTGCATCTGGTTATTATTCAAAAATTTAACCTCAAGTATCTGCAAATTTTCTGGAACAATACAAGAAACTTGCTTTTTTTTTTTACTAAAGGAAAGGAGAATGTTGATATCTAATAAAATATCCACTGAACTTTTTTTACCCCAAGGAATCGCCATTTGGATGTCAGCAATACCCTGTTATATAAATTAAGAAATGGCAGTATTTTACGGATTACAACTTTTTGACTAATCTGAGGATTAAGAATATAACTCTCTACGCCTAAGAGTAACATAAATTGTTGCCTTCCCTGGTCCTTTTTGTGTGCATGTGACTATATCACCCTTACAAGTTAACTGCCTGAAACTTTTGATTTTACACTAAAATATTTGCCTAAAAATAGGTATTTTTTTCCACAAAGCAGTTATATTCCTTACTGTACAGCAATTGGACAATCAGGGGAGGTCATTTGTGAGCCAATCAAAGTAAGTTTTAATTTGTTCCTAATGTCAAAAAGCCAGCCAATCAGCCAATGGGACATCGTGACACTGCAGAATTTGTTCTGTTCACTTTATCTTTTTTTTTTTTTTGCTAAATATGTCCGGTCTTTTCCTTTCAATCGTGCTGGATCAGCTCCAGTTTTGTGCCACACTGATGCAACGGCAACTTATTCATAGGGGCAATCTAGACTAATTAACCTTGCAATGACAATACAAATAATCCATTATGCATGGATTGTGCTGGAGGGCTGGATTAACTCCACTGCCATTATATTTTCCCAGAGCAGCCATCTTTGTTTTTTTTTTTTTTTTACCAGTACACCTCTTTGTGAGGTGAAACGGATGAAGTGTAACAGATGAGCGATGTGTCCTTAGCCCACCAGGGCTGTATAATCTCACATCTATTTCCAAACAAGCAGAAACTTGAGACAAGTTTTTTTTTTTTTTTGGTATCACTCAGTCCTGACATGTCCTTCAGTTAGTTATACGGGAGAAGAATACCCCGGTACAGTAGGATTTATTTATTTTTTTTAATTTGGTAACAGCTGCTCACGTTCAGTTTTTCCAATAACAGACAAAAACTGGTGTAACTGCCACTCATTTCATTACATTAAGCTAATCTTGTCCCTGATTGGCTGAGGAATGCCCAATTAGGGTTCAGGATTCTATGTTTATTAGTATGGTTATTCATCCTGTCATCTCCCATTTACTTTCAGGGACGCGATTACATTGGCTGGACGGGGCCAGGTGACCCCTCGGATCGAAAATAGTAGGCTTGGTGTACAGTACCGAAGGCCCTGACTTATTCACCACGGCAACCACAGTTGCTCACACCCGCCACTATACCCATAGGTTTCTTAGCAACACATTTCCACATTTTTTTTTTTAACGAGCCTGTTCTGCGAGCAACTGAATTTCAAAAGGCTTGGGTTTCATTGCGCTGCCAGCGAGAAGCACGCTGAGAGGCGTCAGCGAAGTGAGAGGTCAGCTGCTACATTTTAAAATGACAGTTTTTTTTTTTTTTAACGGAAACTTTAAAAAACTCAGCCAACTAAGACGTGACTTAATTTACCAAGGGTGAAAACCCTGCATCGTAACCGCTGATCTAGTATTTCCTTCTCTTCCTTCCTTACTTTGAAAAGAGTGTGATAATTGTTTACGCCCTCTGTCTCGACCGTAACTCTGTATGGTCTACTGGTCTAGTCCTTTGGAACGGTTTCAGACCTGCCATCCAAATTTTGCCTTTCCATCTGAATTTGCCCGAATGGACGGAATTCGTCAATGCCTCGTTTTTAGAACAGCGAATGTCGTGCTGCAATATTCTATGGGAATGTCTATAGGGACGTGTGGGAAATTATATTTAATAAGCTGACCCCTTACCAACATACTTTCAGCATTGCGATCAGATTGTGGTCCATTTATGACAATGTTTCTTTCCATGACTTGTGGAGGAAGTGAGATTCTGCTGCCCGTGACACTTTGGTGAGCAATCGCGTTCGTGCTGAAATTAATTTGGAACTTCAGATCGTTTATTCAGGCTGGCGTAAAGCTGGCATTTTCTGAGGCCTGCTTTTCTGAGCGCGAGCCACGGTACCCTCCACCCAACGGCATTTTTTTTTTCGTAAGAGCCCTGCTGGGCGTTGCAAGCGCGTAACGTGGACTTCACGCCAAATGGCTCGGACCAGAAAACGCCTTGCGCTGGAAGTTCCGTGAATCTCAGTGTTTTGGTTTCACGTATAAACAGGGAGCGCAGAGAAAATAGCAGGTCAAATTTTCCATTACTTAGTGCATTCTTTTAAAGCGAAGCCCATCTGGCCAGTCTTTTTTTTTTTTTTTTTTTTTAAATAATAACCGTTTCCAGAGCGGGGTTTTTCTGGAGATGTGGCCCATCGTTTGATTGCGGCGTCGGTAGAGACGGCATTAATCGTTTCCCCCCCGTTTGTTCTAACGTGAAGCCACCTGCGAAAACAAAAACGCGATCCCGCAGTTCTCAAACACGCACCCATCCTTCCAAGCAGGGCGATCAGCGTTTCTGTCCCGAATTTACTCTTCTCAGGGAACACCTGGTTCGGTCTCCTTTCGCTTTCCACCCTGGTCTGATGTATGTGTGTGTGTGTGTGTGTTTCTGGGAGAAGAACCCACCTTTTGAGAGCTGCCACTCAAGTCCCAACAGGACCGGTCGATCCATTTTTGTAGCGGAGACAGGAAGGACAGAATATGCAGATGGAGAGGGCAGTAATGGAGGACGACGCGGTGGCGGCGGCGGTGGCGGCGGCGGCTTGGGGCATTTGTTGGGGTACTTGGCCCGTGACCTCTAGGTGCGATGGACCTGTGGATGCTGCCATCTCCTCGTCTGCTGGAACAGAATTGGAAACATACATTACCATTACCATTACATTACAGGCATTTAGCAGACGCTCTTGTCCAGAGTGACTTACACAACTTTTTTACGTAGCATTGCTTCCATTTACACAGCTGGATATATACTGGAGCAATGCAGGTTAAGTACCTTGCACAAGGGTACGACGACAGTGTCCTACCCAGGAATCGAACCTGCGACCTTTAGGTTACAAGCCCAGTTCCTTACCCACTATACTACACTGCCGCCCGCATACATACAATAAGTGCAATTAGGTCCAATTACCCAGAATCCCTGTGGACTTCACTGCGCTGTCTCCGGGTTACCGTGGCAGCCTTATTAATGGGCTCTCCTTCATCTTAATTTGCTCTGGAGCAGAGCTGGCCAATCTTAACACAGGGGAGTCACACAGTATAGTATCCTGGTGGGGTTTTTTTTTCCTCTCCAAAAGACAGTCCCTCGAGTGTAATGTGCTGTTAAATTGTCCTTTAGCTCAATTAATTTGTAATTAACCGGTTACAGAGATCCCCAGGGTGTCATTCTGTGTCATTCCGTCTCGTCCGTTGGCCTGTTTTTGAGGAATTTTCACATTTCAGTGTGTTCAGACTAATGTGAGGAGTTCAGCCATTTTCTTTTGCAAAACAGCCATGTTTGCTCGTCTGAAGAATTGATTAATTTAGTGATTTATTAACACGATGAGTCACAGGGAACAGAAGCTCCTCCACACACACACACAGAAAGGGCAGGCAGGCTACTTGTGAAATTTAAAAGTTAACGCCTATCTGTGGAAAGTGAACGCAACGGCAAGGAGCCAAAGCTCTCAGTCTGTTAAAGGAGTCCGTTAAAAACAATCTCATGGAAGGAGGCAGTTGAATGCGTGTTTTCAATTACGCGGGTTTGAATGAGAACAGGAGTGAAGGCCAGCGCACACTCACAGAGGTTCCACAGGACCGGGCCTGGGTTCCCCCGGGTTCCCCCACGTTCCCACGGGTACCTGGCTGAAAGAATGGTTCTCCTCCATAGCTGCCCCCATCAGTGGCCAGAGAGGTAAGGTTAAGCAGAAAGCATCACTACCCCCCCCCCCCCCCCCCCCCGTCACTACTTGAGAGTGTGAAACCAACAGATTTACTCTCTGTGATAGCTGCAGTATTACTTCAGAGTTATTTTCTCACTTCCGAGTTATTTTCTCATAAGAAGTTCCCCCAATGACACACTGCGTTGTAATTAGATACTTTAATAGGAACTGAAACCATGGGTTCTACGTGTTAGCTAAAAGCTGTGGTAAGCAACCCTGTTCCTGGAGATCTACCATCCTGTGGGGTTTCATTTCAACCAAAATTTGGCACACCTGACTGTACTAATTAGTGGCTCAACAAAGACCTTGCGCTGTTGAATGAGGTGTGCTTTAGAAAGAACGATAAAAAGTGATGACTAGAAAAGGCCATTTAGCCAAACTTGGCTCGTCATTACTTTTCTTTTTTTTAATTTGAAATAAATGGCAATATAAATAGCATTGACAAACAATACAAATAAGTAAACCATAAATATAAAGCATCAAACAATCAATAAAAATGATCAATCAATAAAGAAACAATAAAACCCAATAAAAAGCAATAAAGCAGCAAAATAAACAGAATTACTTAAATAATAAGGGAAAGTTAATAAATCATCAAAGAAACAAATAGCCAAGTAAAAGAACATAAAACTACAGCATGTCCAGTACCGTGTCAAGCCTAGCCTTGAATACCATCGCGCTATATGTTAGGGTTGGAGGGAAAACCTACAGGACGGTAGATCTCCAGGAACAGGGCTGGTTACCTCTGGCTTAAAGAAAAATTAAGACACCACTTATCAGGACACAGAACACAGCTTTAACTTTTAACAGTTGGCTCCTACTGTTCACTTCCTCCTCTGATCTCCTGGTGTGTAAGGGGGGTAAAGTGTACCTTTAATCTGAGGGAGGGAAGGAGGGAGTGAGGGGGTGGGGGGGGGGGACAGGAGGAAGGAAGAGAAAATAAAAGTGAAGTAAAAGCAACAATTAGGGCTGAAGATCCTGAGGAGCGGGGAGGGACTGTGTGGGGTATGCCACCCAGGAACAATGACAGGAAGTGGGCTGTGATGGGGAGGAGTCCCCCGTTCACCGGGAAAAGCAAGGCCCGGCTACTGAGCTCGTCTGAGCGCGCTCAGTCGCGTCCACGCTTTCTTTTTTTTGTGTTCCTTTTGTTTGGAAGGAGGAAAAGGCGCTCACTGGTTGGCCAGACGGGGAGGAGGGTCATCGCAGGTTTGCCACTACAGCTTAAATGAAGAGGAACTAGCGTCCGGCTAATATCCTATATTCGTTCATTTGCTCGCTCACTCACTCTCTCACAGGGCAGGTTTCTCTTCTTAAAGGGCAGGTCTCTCCTCTTAAAGGGCAGATCTCTCCTCTCACCGGTTCTTTTATGAGGAACGTGAGTCCGATCCAAATCTGCTCCAACTGAACCATCACACGGAATTCACCAGGGTTGAGTCTCAGAGCACTCCCAGACCCCCAGACCTGGGGGGGGGGGGGAGGCTTGGACGTAAACCAGACACACACAGAACAGGACGTAAATGGTACACGGCCAGATAAATTTCCCTCTCATTTTTTGTTTTTTTTTTCCCCCCGCTTGCAGCCTCTCCAGAGATTTATCTAGAGTTCAGGTCAAGGTAAATGGCTGTATTAGTGTATTATTTTACCCAGTCCAGATACTGTACTGTAATTGGGCTGACCGGGGCATTAACCCAGGCCTTCGGGGGGGGCGGGGGGTGTGGGGGGGCGCTTTATTTATTATGGCTTAATCAGCTGCGGAGAAGAGACAGGCTCCTCCCTGCTCTGGGGCCTGTGGAGATGAGGCTTCAGGCCGTACCCGCAGTGCAGGCCTCGAGCGGCCTCCTGTTTCACCACTTCTACCGGAGCGGCAGTGTAGTATAAAGGGTAAGGAGCTGGTCTCGTAACCTAAAGGTCACAGGTTCGATTCCCCGACAGGACACTGCCGTTGTACCCTTGAGCGAGGTACTTAACCTACATTGCTCCAGTATATATCCAGCTGTATAACTGGATACAGTGTAAGTCGCTCTGGATAAGAGCGTCTGCCTGTAATGCAATGTAATGTAATGTATTGCTTCTCCAGTCGGTAAAACAGCCAATTAAAACGCGACACGCAGTCCGACCGGCCCTGGGTGCAAACCGCGGATCTTTCTGGCAACGAGAAATTTCCCTACGAGACGTTCTGACGGATTATTTCCCCCGTTTGTCCTCCGAGTGCGTTTATGAAAAGCGTCAGAGAATTGAGTAAGGGGGGGGTGGGGAATTGCCCGTCAGCCGAGACCGCTTTCTCCCCCCCCCCCCCTTTCCGCTCTTCTCCGCTCTCTTCCTCTCTTTTCTTTGTTCCCGTGTTATCGCGTCCGCGTTAGCGTTTCTCTCCGTTTGCGCTGCTCAGGGCCGCCTGTCAATCACACGCCGCTGGGGAAATTGGTTTTTGCGCGGGAGGGAGGGAGACGGTTTCTGAGGCCGAATGGATTTCTGGGGGGGGGGGGGAGGGGGGACAGACGGACACGATGAACGTTCCGCTGACATGACTTGGAAAAGGTAAGAACAGAATAATGGGTGACAGGTGAGCTCTGTCTGTCTGAGATCCTTCACTTGTAAACTGTTTACAAAATTTTTTTAAAAATGAAATAATAATCAGGGCACTCTGGCCAGCCAGTCAGCCAATCAATGATTTACCCCCCAACAAATCCCCCCCCCCTGCAAAAAACACCAGGTCAGGTGAATCTGACAGTGACAGATAGGCTTTTAGATGTAAACAGCCCCATCTGCATTGGGGGTGGGATGTGGGGGGGGGGGGGACAGGGGGGGTCGTGTGAAAGCCGTTCTTAAAGTCACGTCCCTGCAGCTTCAGAATGTCAACACCGAAGAACGGAAAGCCAGCGCCCCCTCAGGACCACCTGTCTCCCCTATCGCCAGCCTGTGACCCCCAGCATCGTCAGACCCAGCGAGCAACTCACGGGCCAACCCTTATCGTGACCTTTCTGCTGCTCATCGCCGATAAACACAAAATGCAACAATAATGCAAACCGTGTGTGATAAGGACGTATTCACGTATACAAGATCTGGAAATTACCGCTATGATGAAAGTAAAAAGTAAACCAACGGCGATAAGAAGAAAAAAAAATGTAATTAAATTATATAAACAGATGAAATCACGAGGAAGGTCAGGCAGGTGGTGAAACAGAGCAGCCATTCATCGTGTTCTCTGTGCAGAATGGCCTTCTTGTTTCAGTTTTGTTGTTTACAGTTTACAAAAAAAAAGACGAATGTTTTTTCCGCCTCTATGTAGCTGTCTACATGATGCAGGCCTCAGGTTCCTGTTGATAACACTTTGGTTTTTTATAAAGAATTTTTAAACAAAGTCAGTGTTCTAGAACTTTCAGTCGCCAGCAGTGATTGTTACATCAGCATTAGAATGTTCGGTTAAGAACATTCTAATAACATATTTGCAACCTCACACCTTACAGGTTTAACGTGACTGTGGAAAAAATTCAAATCGTGAAATGCTGTAAAAACTGAAAACCCTCATCCATCAATGAAAGCAGCGCATCATATGATACATAATTATATACTGTACATGTTTTCTATTTAATGCATGGTTTAACATGAGGACATTTCTGCCCAGCTGTCTCTGCGCAAGGGGGCTGGAGCCCATCGTGTTGTTTTGAAACTGAAGCTTACCATGTCTGCGCCATATCTGGTTTGGGTTAGTTCTCTCTGCTCTCTGTTAACTTGATCATTGACCATCATAAAAGATACAGATCAGCATTTCCTCCATAACTCATAAGCACGCAGTGAATATGTTTTTACTGCCGGAAAGAGCCTTTTAATACACGGTGAACGGTAAGCCTTTCCTTGATTTGTTTCTTCCTCTCTTTCTCTCTTTCACATACTTTCTTTCTCTTTTTTTCCAGCAGGTACTGTGTCCAGCACTGTCCATTCAAACAGCAGAGCTCTAGCCACCTCTAATGTACAGGAATTACAATGAAAAATAATACTGTGTATATGTGGGGAGCAGTTACGAGAACCTTTTGGTTGCCAGTCGACCTCTCTACCTCTGAGCCATCGGCTGCCCAAGGGTGAGCGGTCTCCTAAAGAATGGCACTGTTTACATAAACAACACCCAAAATGGCCTTCGAACAAAAGGGCATTCTGTTTATCAGGAACCCCTTTCGTTTACACAAACACCTTCAGCAACTCGCTAGCTCCCGTTCGGACAAAGAGGGTCAACATATCAAGACTTCAAGAGATCAATCTTCGGTCATCCTCGTTCTGGTAAAGCTCGGTTGTCAGAAGAAATAAAATCAATTAAAAACTTCCGGTAAATTCAGCCTTTCAACCAGACTGAGTTGGGCTGTGGCCTTTTGTGGGGATACCCAAAGGCATGTTGGTTATACATGACCCATAAACCACTAAACACAGCACTACACCTGCACAATATCCGGCTTTAATGTTGGTGGCGTTTTTTTTTCCCATTTTGAGGAGGTGCCCAATCTGAATTTCTTCAGTTAGACATCCTCAAGTCTGGTGTACTGGAGAAATTTAGGGGAGGGGTGGGTTGGGACTGACCATCACAGACCAGGGGTAAGGGGTTGGGTGTCAGGAATCATATGAGCCCTAACCTCCGTTTTGTGGGGTGCACCAGTCAAAAACTGGGTGGGCCTAGGACACCCCAGGAACACAGCGTGTCTCTGCCAACGCCACAGGGTCAGATGGATTTAGGGAGCCATGCAAGGTGTGCTGGGTAACGACAACATCAAAGCATATCAGTGATGATGGGGAACAGCTTGCAAAACTTGAGTATCTTAGTAAGAGAGTCCCGGCAGAAAAAAACATAAAACTACTCCTTGAGAGCTCGTTTTATTCCATTTGCAGACTTGCAAGAGCTCGGCTTCAAGGCAGGAGACTCACAGAACTTCCAGGAGAAGTGGGATGTCTGCCTTGAGACTATACAGGTAACTCAGGTGTGCACCTTTAGATGCTAACAGGGCCTCTAGCATACAGCGTCACATAAAGGATCTATATCGTGCCCAAGGTGAAACTCCTCCATATGCGTCACACCTGAATGCAAAGTTGTCATTCTCAAACTATAGGAAACACTTTATTCAGGCTTTGGAAAATCTTACAACTTCCTCTTGAAGGTTGTAGACAGTCTTCTCGCAGGCTTTAAGTGAAGTGCTCTTACGATCTTCATTCTGCTCGACTTCTCTGACTGGCTCCAGTACAAGTCCTCCATCCCTCTCGTCTCGAGAGTGAGATTTGCATCTTTTCTATCTCTAGTCCTCCTCTTTACCCATTTAGCTCTTTAGGGTCTTCATGAAAGGGAGCAGTTTGTCTCCATAATTGGACGCAAGGATTTTCCAGGACAAGAGACTCCCAAGATCATTACTCTTGTGAAGTTCTGCCTGGGACCTCTCCAGTGCAGTCTTGATGTGCCAGCATTTACTTTGACCCAGACTAGAAAGTGAATTTTAAAAACAGTGACATTTTAAGGGAGAGAGTTAACCCGTTGAACGTTTTTTTTTTTTTGGATAAAAGTCGGTGAAATGTTGTTTAGGCGTTTGGGTAAAAACCCAGCTACATTTGGTTACAAAGGGGTGTCCCACATTAGCCAAAAAGGGTCGGTGTGGGTGCGGGTTCTTGCTTTAGACCAGCACTACAGCACCTGATTCAACTGATTAACTAACTGTGGGTCACCAGTCAAGACCTTGAGAGGTAGAATCACATGTCTTGAGTGTTGGGCTAACACAAAAACCTGCACCCACACCAGCCCCTTTTTGGATAAGAGAGGACACCCCTGACCTGGTCCGTTTATGTCACAATGTCTCTCAAACTAGATTTCCACAAGACGTCTATATTCCAGCATTATTTCTCCCTGGGAATTTTGTGTTTTCGAGTGAAGACATGCTTAGCGTTGGTGTGCACACTGGGCGCGAGTAATGTCAGTTGGAACGCTCGGTCGAAAAGGGGTTTTCAGCACTCGGTCTCGGAGAAAAGGCTCTTGTGGTTTGGAAGAGATCGTGAGATTACGACAGACGCCATTTTCTCCTGGCGTACGTGTCCCTGTTTGATTCCACTCCGAACGAACGCTGAAGAAACACAATGTCGGTGGTGTGCTTGTGCCTGGAATCAAATCTCTCTCTACATCAGGTCTGGCACAAGCCGTAACATTTTTCCTTTCGAATGAGTCACGGGCCCAAAAAAACAAAAACTAAACAATGGCGAAAAGGCTGTGAGGTCCCTTCCCCGGCTTCTACCAGCCGAACGCAGATCAGAACGCCCAGAACCTCCTCTGGTGCTGTCCAGTACGGCGTTTCCTCCAAGATCAGGAATCTGGGAGCTATCCCAGACTGCCCCTCTCCTCAGGTTCACACCAGCATCTCCAAGAGCCGCTTATTCACTGCGTCAGAGAGGCGGGCTGTGTTCACCCAGCACTCTGCAGACACACACACGCCAATACACACACACGCATGCAGACACACACACACACACACTATACACTTATACTCACACACACACACACGCACGCACGCACACACACACACACACTATACACTTATACTTACACACGCACATGCACACACGCGCACACGCACACAAACATACAGACGCACATGCACCCACACACACGCACACACCCACAGATATAGACACAGACGCACATGCACACACACATGCATGCACACAGCGACACACACACACACACACACACACACCCTTCTGGCTTTCCAAAACGGAATTTATTCTCAACTGCATTACTGTCGTTATTATTTAGTCGCATGCTATTCTGAATTTTGCCGAGAGGATTCCAACTGAACAAACAAACAGTTAAAATACACAAACGGTTTTTTGAAAAATTCCTCCCCATTGCTCCTCGATTAAAATTATTTTTATGAAACGCACAAATCCAAGTCCTTTAACGGCGTTCCACCCCCTACACAGCCTTCTGATCTGTTAGCCTCGAAGTCTCACGGTCCCCTCGCTGGTGGCCTTTAGTCACCAATTAGCTTAATTGCATAAAGGCAGAAATGCTGTTTTTGTTGCTGTTGGTGTTTATTGTAGTCCCACGTCAGCATGTACATCAGCGTAGTATTAAAAGTTCAGATGTGTGTGCACATGGAACAAAAAGCTGTATCAAAATTAAGTCTCGCACAATTACCACGGTGTGACGTCACACGTCTGGGCTCAAATGCACACAGGTATGTATGTATGCACATGTGTGTGTGGCATGCAGGCATGTATCCTAGACACATACACAAACAAACGCACACACTAACGTGCTCTCACGCATGATATACTTCCCCCTCCCCCCCTCTCTCTCTCTCTGTCCTGGCTGCTCCACAGCTGGTTGTGTTTTGCTGTGGTGAGGTATCCCAGACCCAAACTGAGAAACCGGACCCCTTCTCCACCCCTCCTCTGTCCTCCCCCCCCCCCTCCCCTGGGCTGGGCCCTAATCCCAGCCCTGGAGTTTGCTGACTGACAGGAACTGCGCTCTCTCAACCTGACCTCTCTCCCTGCCCCATTTCCTTTACACTGTCATTCGTCAGGAACCAGAAACCGGACCCCTCCCCCTCCTCCTCCTCCTCCTCCTCCTCCTCCTCATCCCTTCCCCTCCCCCAAAATGAGGGGCCTCCTCCGTAACTGACACTTTCTAAATAAAGACTCTTTAAGAGAAACCCCCCCCCCCCGATTTAGAGAGAGAGCATCAGAGCGTTTCTGAGGTACAGAGGCTGTGTCCCGATTCACCCACACAGCGTTTGTGTGTGTGTGTGTGTCGCGCGTGTGTGCGCATGTGTGTGTGTGTGAGTGGTGTGTGTGCATGTGTGTGTGTGTGTGAGTGAGTGTGAGTGTGTGTGCACGTGAGTGTGTGTGTGTGAGTGAGTGTGTATGCATGTCTGTGTGTGTGTGCGTAGTTGTGTGTGTGTTGTGTGCAGTGTGTGTGTGTGCGATGTGTGTGTGTTGTGCGTTGTTGTGTGTGTGTGTGTGTGCATGTCTTGTGTGTGTTGCGTGTGTGTGTGGTGCGTGTGTGGTGTGTGTGTGCGTGCGTGCGCTCGGTGAGTGGGTTCGTGTGCGAGGTGTGGTGTGTGGCTGCACTCGTCTGCGTGTTGTGTTATGTGGATGCATTGTTTAACCTGCGTCGCGATGTGGTGTCATCTGGTGTGTGTGGTTGCTGTAGGTGTGCGTTTCTCTGTGCTGACTGTGTGTGTGTTTGGTGTGCTGTTGTGGTGTGTGTGTGTGTGTGTGTGTGTGTGTGTTGCGTGTGTGTGTGCGTGTGTGTGGGTGTGCATGTCTGTGTGTGTGTGTGTGTGTGTGATGTGTGAGTGTGCGTATGTTGTGTGCATTTCTGTGTGCGTGCATGTGTGTGTGTGCGTTTCTGTGTTTGTGTGTGTGTGTGCATGCATGTGTGTGTGCGCGCGTGTGTGTGTGCATGTGTGTGCGTGTGTGTGTGTGTGTGTGTGCGTGTGTGTATGTGTGTGTGTGTGTGTGTGTGCATGTCTGTGTGAGTGTGCGTATGTTGTGTGCGTGCGTGTGTGTGTGTGTGCGTTTCTGTGTTTGTGTGTGTGTGTGTGCATGCATGTGTGTGTGCGTGTGTGTGTGTGTGTGTGTGCGTGCGTGCGCACTCGGTGAGGTTGTGGTCTACGTGTGCGAGAGAGTGTGAAAGTACAGTATATGGTTAAACTGCACCCCTCCCCCTGCAGTGTATAGTGTTACCTCAATGGACTGACTCATTGTTTTCAAACAAGCCACATCACAAAGGAAAGACAAACAGTAAACCCAAAGCGACCTTCGAATGAGTTCAATCTGAACACAACGCGTCTGAAAAATGGCATTTTAAAGGGGATTAAAGCTGTAACAGGCTGTGTTTCTACATTCACTGACTTTACTGTCCAATTTTCACACCCATTTGGAATTTGTGACTGGTACTGTAGGCCCAAACGTCGCTGCAAAACGATCTGCCTGGATTTTATGCTTTAAAGAATTATCAGGGTGTGAATAAATGCAACACTTTTTTTTTTTGGAAAACTTTTTTTGAACCAAATTTTTTGAGAAGACAATACAGTTTATTATCTGTACTTTATTTTATACAGCTTTCCTGATCTTCATAAAACGTGCAAATAATTTTTGAGGACACCACATGAATGTAATCTATTATTATTATTGTATATATGCCAGTTGCAAAAGACACTAAAAAACCAAAAGACGTTTGTATTTGCTGAGGTGGTGTCTTCTTGGATGTACCGTATCGTTTGGGTCGGCTGTTCAGGTGTGTGTGTGAAGTAATCGGTAAGTAAACAGCTCTGGTTTCTTCAGGAGAGTTGCCATGGCGACGAGGTCACAGAGATCAGGGTAGTCCTGTGAACATTTCCTGTGACCCCCTCTGTCCCCCTGGGGGCAGGGTTATGGAGTTGTGGGTTTTGGGGGGGTGGGGGGTAGTGAGAGGGACAGCCAGGTTCAGGTCAGCGCACACCTGTACACTGTACCTGGGTGAGCGCACAGAACATCCTGTGAGATGGCTCTCAAACCCTGCCCCCCCCCCCCCCCTTACCCCAAACACAGGGCTGGGGAGGGGCTCATAATGCCCGTGGCGGAGCAGCACACAGTCCAGCTGCTGCGGCGTCTTCTAGTTTATCAACCCAGAAATCTCACCCCCCCCCCTCCGCCTCTCACCCCCACCCCCCCGGTGAAAAGCCCTCATTCATCAGTCCCAATGGAGCGCAACATGAACGAGACTCCCAGTGGAGAGGGCAGGTATTACACCCAAACACAGAGCGACCCGCTACGCAGGAACAACCGCTCCATCCTGTTCGGCATGGCCTCAGGACTCTTATTTTGAAACGCCACACGAACACACTGACAGCACAGAATTACGCTCCATATGAGCTGGACTATCAACTATGACTGAGAAATGGAACCCAGAAATGGAACCCATCGTTTATTGCATAATTGATGGAGTTCATAAAAATCAAGTTCGGGAGAGAGTACTACATCTCAGTTCTCGCCACCCAGTGGAAGCCAATATGATCTGACATCTCACTGAGTTCTCACATTCTTCCTCATCATCATCATCATCATCCCCTCCACTCCAGGGGGGGGGGGGGGGGGGGGAGTCAGAACACCACCGTATCAGGGCTCCAGACTAACTTTTAGTTACACACCGCCGTCCCGAGAAACCGTTTTAACCGCCCCGGAGGCGTGCCAGGGGAACGATTTTGGCTCGTCCCAAACGCGTTTTTTATCGTCCCGGGACGCCGGGACCCCGCCGGTCTCCAGCTTTGCCGCACACCCACAGAGCGCTGGCACGACACCCCAAGCCTAATGCATCACATCTGCCAACCGTTCCCTCAGCCGTCCCAGGAAATCCAACATCATCCAGCTCCCTGTCACTGCGCATTAATACTTACAAGTTTTACTCTGAGAGTGTTTTCTTTAGTGTGGTCCACACCTTGTGAAGTCTTTTTTTTTTTTTTTTTTGAAAAGGCGCAACCGCAAGAAAGGAAATGTGTGTCTGAGGTGCGTAGCTTCTAAACGGTGACCGTGCTTCACGATTTTACCGAAATGAAGTGACATTTAATCTGAACATAATTTGTCTAGATGGATGCATGGTGTCAAAAATGACACGTATTTGCTTGTGGAAGAGACGTCTGAGAAATTATTTTTATTTCCATTGCTTTTAAGTGATAATTATTTTGTTAAAGGTCATTCCTGGCAATTCTGGGAATCCCATAACTGCATGTGGGATACGTTAAAAAAAAATGGTAGGAATTGAAAATGATCAACAATATTTTTATTGTTTCCTGGTAATCTGATACACTACTGTCATGCATATGGAACTTGAACATTCTCATAAGCTCAAATCATTTTGACTTGGGCCTCCTCTATAAACGTTTGTACGCATATATTTGATCATAAATTGTGTGTACAATGTAAACCACATCAGTGCGATTTTTAAAGAGTTGAACTTGATGTCAAAATAAATAAATGAATGAATGAATTAAATAATTAAAACTTGTCATGAAAAGATGCTTACCTCCAAGCAGGGTGAAGACCATGCGCACACACTGCCCCTAGTGGTTGGTCAGCTGCATTGCAGACGTAAGGCTTCTTTTCCTTTGCTTGCTTGCGATGTTCAGTTGTAGCTCTTGGCCATGAAGTAGCTGAGTGGGAAAAGGAGACACAATAAGTCAGCATTCACTGCTAAAGTTTCGCAGGGTAGAGAAATTGAGCTCATTTCTACACGCACAAATTTCCAGTCATCAGTGATTTATAGATAAAAACATGCGTGTGCATGATGTACGAATATTCATTAATGCGCACGAACATTAGCAGTTACATTTCAGATCTGAGCTCAAATTTAGTATGAAATCTAAATAAATTCCATAAGCTAGACTGAAAAAAAGCCTTGGGCTGCTCCATTTGAAGCTGTCGCACAGAGTCTGAAGAAGCCCTGCTTTTCCAGACTCACACGCATTCCAGACCCTCTTCCACCTAAGGTCCCAGTACTTGAGGAGAAACCCATCTGTGTGAGGACTATTTAGATTTAACGTTTTTTGGCGAAAGGTCATTCCTATCAGATTATTTTCTGACATGGTGCCTGAGGAAACACAGGAAATCAGAAGAACTTTTTAAACTTCCTTTGCTTGCAAAAGCTCAAATACTGCACATCCTGTGTTGGTCCTCGTTGAGCTCAGCTTTAGTAAGGGGATTGCCCTCATGTAAAAAAAAAAACAGAAATCATTTTGACTTTTCTTGGATTAGATTTAAATCACAAATGTTTTTTTTTTTTTTTAATTGCTAAAATTACACTGCAACTCCAGGTTGGAGACTCAAGCGTGTCACAAACACAGCATGTGCTCACAGACGCTTTAATCGGAGCGAGGACGCTGCCGATTGGTGGGATTTTAGGGTCAGGGTGAAGGAGCAGCTTTCGCTGCCAGACCTCAGTGTGTGTGTGTGTACTCTCCGGGGAATCCACACACACTCTCGTGGCCCGGTCCCGTTCTCAAACCCACACGTCTCTAATTGCGCGCCGCGCCACGGGCGACTGACATCAGTTTAACTGCCGCTGACGGATCGCGAGCGGCGAGGCTCGCAGCTGGAGAGCGTGAGCGCCGCCGTCAGCTCTGCGTTTCCGCGTTTCCGCGGATACCGACCGCGGCTGATGAAATCCACCGAACGACGTGAGCAATCAACTCGGCTTCGTCTGAATCTCGAGGCGGACGTGCGCCGCGCGAGCCATAATTCTCGCAGAGGAGCTCGTGATCGAGAGCGACAGAGAGCGACAGAGAGCGACAGGAGGGACAGAGAGCGACAGGAGGGACAGAGAGCGACAGAGAGCGACAGAGAGGGACAGAGAGCGACAGAGAGGGACAGAGAGGGGCAGAGAGGGACAGAGAGCGACAGAGAGCGACAGAGAGGGACAGAGAGGGGCAGAGAGCGACAGAGAGCGACAGAGAGGGACAGAGAGGGACAGAGAGGGCAGAGGCGACAGAGAGCGACAGAGAGGGACAGAGAGGGACAGAGAGCGACAGAGAGGGACAGAGAGGGACAGAGAGGCACAGAGAGGCACAGAGAGGGACAGAGAGCGACAGAGAGGGACAGAGAGGGACAGAGAGCGACAGAGAGCGACAGAGAGGCACAGAGAGACACAGAGAGTGACAGAGAGGGACAGAGAGCAATAGGGAGGGACAGAGAGGGACAGAGAGGGACAGAGAGCGACAGAGAGCGATAGGGAGGGACAGAGAGGGACAGAGAGGGACAGAGAGGGGCAGAGAGCGGCAGAGAGCGACAGAGAGCGACAGAGAGGGACAGAGAGGGACAGAGAGGGACAGAGAGTGACAGAGAGGGATACAGAGAGGGACAGAGAGGCACAGAGAGACACAGAGAGTGACAGAGAGGCACAGAGAGGCACAGAGAGGGACAGAAAGCGACAGAGAGGGACAGAGAGGGACAGAGAGCGACAGAGAGGGACAGAGAGGGACAGAGAGGCACAGAGAGGCACAGAGAGGGACAGAAAGCGACAGAGAGGGACAGAGAGGGACAGAGAGCGACAGAGAGGGACAGAGAGGGACAGAGAGGCACAGAGAGACACAGAGAGTGACAGAGAGGGACAGAGAGCAATAGGGAGGGACAGAGAGGGACAGAGAGGGACAGAGAGCGACAGAGAGCGATAGGGAGGGACAGAGAGGGACAGAGAGCGACAGAGAGCTAAATTTATGGGCCTTTGTCCCTCGTCCCTCCTGCAGTTTCCCTGTTGCAGCTCCTGACCCAGAGATTCATGCCTCCCCGTGCTTTGAGTGTCTGAACCCCCAACACTGAGGTTTACTTTTAAAAAATGTTTGGCTGTGTTCTGGGGCCTCGACACCACGTTTTACGAGTGTATGTTTGACACAGAACAGCGGCGTGAAGGAGATTATGATCATCAGACTTTGGACAACAAAAGTACTGCAAACCTTCTGGGATTAGGAGTTCAGTATGATGCGTTGTTAATGCTGAGAAGTCTATGGTATAGAATGTCTTGTTAGCTGACTGTCATGAGGTGTCACATGACACCGTTGACCTTTGACACAGACCTACAAAGCATCTACAGGCCCCTCTCCATGGCATCTGTGCGACCAGAGTTTGTGCATGGCAATATTTCAATGCTTTCTCAATTTAACAATGCAAATATTTGCAGTTTTTGCTGCAGATATTAATAAAGGTAATTCATTAGGACAAACAGTGAGGAACTGATGGGTTTATGTGGCCCTCTAACTACAAAGACTTTCCTTCGTAGATGAAGTGAGCCATTATCAGTCATCGGTTTTGTGTTCACCATGAGAAATAGTTCGAATTGTGTGATGTACTGGAGGGGAAATTATGAATCTTCAAAAAATAAAAATAAAATTCCAGGACCAAAGTCTCCATACGTTCTCCATGCAAAACATGCTTCTGGCATGTGTCTCTTATGTGGACATTCTTTCTAGGTCACAGGCATCATGTGTCTTCCCATATATTCACACGTGTCTTCTATGTCACTTTCAGGGCCTCCACAGAAGAAGAGGGTCAGTTTCCACTATCCATTCTTTTCTCGGGCGCCCTCTAGTGGACACATTTAGCACAACACGGATGGCCGTCCATAAACTTCACGATGCCTTCTACAGGCCTGGAATAGCGTATGAGCTGAACATACGTACAGGGCAGAGGGGAAGAGAATATGATACACAGAAAAAGGAAGTTGGTGGGTCCCCCCCCCCCCAACCCCCACCTCACTGCATCTGGATCCAATTGTTAATTTACAGAACCGAAAAAACAGAATGAAAAAAAGAGGAAAAATGACATTCTATTCCACTTAATCTCAGAGCATTACAACATGACGAATTACCGCTTTTTACACTGAGCTCTGAGAACTGGGGGTAGGGAAGTGGCAGGTGAGCATGTGTGTGTGTGTGTGTGTGTGTGTGTGTGTGCCTGTGTGCCTGTGCATATATATGTGTGTGTGTGTGTGTGTGTGTGTGTGTGCATGCACATATATGCATGTGTGTGTGTGTGTGTGTGTGTGCGTGTGTGTGTGCATATATATGCATGTGTGTGTGCTTGCATGTGTGTGTGCCTGTGTGTGTGTGTCTGTGCATATGTGTGTGTGTGTGTGTGTGTGCGCATATCTGTGTGTGAGGACCTCGTTCTCAAGTTAAGTTATGTTGTGCTCTTTGCATCCAAAGACAAACAGAAGATCTATGCTGGGACCTCCCTGTCAGTGTTTTTGTTTTTTGTAGGAGGGTGGGGGGGGGGGGGGGGGCGTCTCCCAGACCAGCCCGTGTCACGGCTCAGACTGCGGGGCTGAGGGCTGACGGGATCACACGGGAGACGCGGATGGCGTGGGGGGGGGGGGGAGACGCGGACGGCGTGGGGGGGGGGGGGGGGGGAGAATGTGGAACAAAGTGCAGCTCAGCCCTCGTGGGACCAGAGCCGCCACCACCGCGTAACCAGAGCCTGAAAGCCCAGAGAGGGCCTCCCTCTCCCCCCCGCACTCTCTCTCTCTCCCTCTCCTCTCCCCCCCGCACTCTCTCTCTCTCCTCCCTCTCCTTCTCTCCCTCCCTCTCCCTCCCTCTCTCTCCTCTCCCCTCTCCTCTCTCCTCCCTCTCCCTCTCCTCTCTCTCTCCTCCCTCCTCTCCCTTTACCTCACTCCCTCGCTCATTCCTCCGCACTTCAAAGGGTCCTGGAAACTATTAAAAAACAGACAGACGCGCCCGAAAATAAACTGGCCCCCCCCCCCCCCACCCCTCTCGCCTGGAGAAGATCCAGAGGAATCTGGCCCCTCCCTCCCCGAATTGGGCCAGGCCTGTGCACCCGGGCAGAATTCCGCAGGGCGCAGGACGAAAACAGGGAACCCTGTGCAACCCCCCCCCCCCCCAAAAAAAATACCTTACAGGTAGGACCGGAACGTGCTCAGTGTCACCTGACACCTGGCAGTGACTCTCAGAGTATTTATTCATTATGAGAGAGAGAGGGAGAGGGAAAGAAAAAAGAGAGAGAGCACAACAGGGAGAGAGAGAGAGAGAGGCAGAGAGCCCCAGTAGGACAGTCAAGGGGAATGAGAGAGAGGAGGGGGAGGGGGGGGGGAGTGAGAGAGAGAAACAGAGTGTAAGAGGGAGAAGGGGAAAGATAGAGAGAGAGAACGAGAAAGAGTATATATATATATATATGTGTATGCGCGTCAGTGTTCAGCTATATAAAGTAGCAGCTACACAATAAGACGTTCAGAGTTAAATCAGCTCTTACAGAGTACACACGCTCCCTGTTGGACGCATATGCACTCTGGTAGAGCTGAATTAACCCTGAACATTTTTCTGGGCATAATACTTTGCTACCTCGGTCCATCACAGTGCGGGACATTGAAACTGAAATTAAATTCCTTTGCGTTTCTTCTCTTTTGAAAGACCTTCTGATTTCCATATAGGACAGCAGATATCGCGATGTAAGGGGAGACAGAAAGAGGAGAAAGATTGCATGGGTATACAGTTTTCTCTGTTTACAGTCTTGCTGATAGCTCGATCTCGCAGCTCAATCTGATTTACTGTGCTGGCATGCAGGTCCAGCAGGTCTAAGTGTGCACTGTGGCACTGGGCCACACTGTGCTTGGCGAGGAAGTCAAGTGTGCTTTGACTGCCCTCTAGTGGAGTTAGAGCAGAACTGCAATGCACTGGCATAGTTAATTAATTAATTACATTTATTTGGCAGACGCTTTTATCCAAAGCGACCTACAAAAAGTGCATTTCATGGTCACAGGCAACTACTAAACACAGGTTCAGTAAGATACAATACTTATTTTGTACAGCTGTTTCTAGCCAAGAACACAGTTTAGTTCACACAGTGAACACCATTCAGATCTAACCTCTGCAAAGCCAACTAGGCAGAAGAATAAGCTACAGTATTAGGACAAATACAAATTACCAAAAAGTGCTGGGATGGGGCAACATGTAACAAGTGTCATGAAAAGGGGGGGGTGGGGGGCAGAGTAGGCTACAGCGTGGCAGTTTCACCGGACTGGAAGCTGTCTGATTACTATGAGAATGGCTGTAATAAACACTGAGGCACATGGCATTTAGCATGATCACAGAAGACAATCAGACACATCAGGGAAAATAAATCGCAATTCCCATAAATCACATGGTGCAGCTACAGAACCCAGTAGGACACCTCTATGTGGTCAAAACTAAACAAAAAACTTATTTAATTATGCAGTTCATTGTACTTATTTAATTAACCATCAAGTTTAATGATCCGAAACTTGCACACATACTACTTTTGCCATACATTTTTTCTATTTATTTTAACCTGGTCAGTCGTACTGCATTTTCTGCCATTTTGAGAAGATTGGAATAAATCGCATGGGTCACATGATCTGGCAGCCATCTTTAAATATCTGTCCCACGTCATCATAAAATGAACTATATTAATTAAAATCATTACATATATATAACAGCTGAGACCAATCACATCTGTTGGCAGCCATTTTGTGCTTCAACTCATTAGTACATTTTTGTAGGAACATTGCACAGTGGTTTTGATAGGACTGCCATTGACCCATGTATTATCAGCCGCTAATGGCGATGTTACTCATTGTAGCCACAAGGGGGCAGAAGAGAGGCAGAAGGGAGGAGCCTCTGAGCTGTAGCCTTACTGATTCATCGTGAGCTTCTGTGAAAGTGAGCCCTGTTCCTCTGCCAGCGTCTCCCGTGCGAAAGAGATCCAGAGAGAAGGAGCATCGTCGCTTTCACACTCACCTGCACACAGGTAACTGCAGCACCTGGGCCACGTGCTCCGGTCCCTCCCTGCAGGCTGTGAAACTCAGACGCCCGTTCTCTCCAGGGTGCAGGGCGAGGAGACAGGGCCTTCAGCCTGGTCCCGAGGCAGAGCTGTGTGGGGCCAGTGCTGTAAGGGCCGGTGTGGGAGCAGGCTTGTGACTTAGCCCAGCACGAACACACCTGATTCCACTCAGCGAGGTCCTGATTGAAGACCATGATTAGTTAATTAGCCGAATCAGGTGGCGCAGTGCTGGGCTAAAACAAAAACAAAAAAACCTGCACCCCCAGGAGCCTCCACAAGGGATTAAAAACAAAATAAAAAATAACTTTAAAAAGTAAAAAAAATTGGCCTTGGAAACCATAAATAACAGACACCCCCAAAAATAAACGGATCATCCCATAAACTGTATTTTTGGCACAATGAACGATCTGCAAATGTATTTCATGTGTTGCAAAAAAAAAAAATAAAAATAAACTATTTAAATAAAAACTGAATGTCAAAAAAAGCCCTTGTGAAGAAGCAATTATGGAAGAATAAGACTCCCCTGGCAACACAGCAGTGTTTATATAAAGAGAGACAGCAGATCTGTGGCTGAATTAGAGTTCTGAAGAACGTCCCCTTTGTGGTTCGCACTGCGGTACTGAACGCAGGGGTGTGTGATATTCCAGGTGCTCCAACCCCCCCCCGTCCGTCTGCTCAGTCATCCTTCTCTCTCCCCCCACCTCCCTCTCTCTCCTCTCCTCCCCCTCTCCTCCTCCCGTGGCTCAGGTTACAGGGCAGGGGCAGGAGGTCCAGGGCGGGGTCCCGGGTCAGCAGTCACAGTTCGGGTCAGAACCGCTCCACAGACGGTTTTGGGGCTAATTAACATCCTGCCTCGTTACTGGACGATTCCTCCCCCCCCTCACCCCCCCTTCCCTTTTCCCTCCCGTCTGGGGGCGTTACCCCACCGCTGGCTTTGATCTGGGGTCCCGTTTCAGACCCCCCCGCCCCCCCCCCCCTCCATCTCCCCTCACGCGGGAAACAGGCCAAGGCTCCCCTGCTATGATTGATTGCACATCACTTTCCCCGTCTGTCTGGGGCTTCATCCCAAAATCCCCCCCCCCCCCCCACCACACCCCCCCCCCCCCGCTCTCTCCTCTGCTTCTCGTCTCCCTCTCAGTTTCCCCTCTAAAGTGCGGCCCTCCACCAAATTCCAAACGACCCCCCCCCCCTTTTTCTTCTCTTTTGTTTCTTTCCTTCTGACAGGCGAGGGGGGGGGGGTCAGCTCAAGCACACGGCCACGGGGAGGCGCAGACGTGAGCAGAGCAGGACGAGGAAGAGGAGGACGACGAGGATGAGCAAGCCGCCGGTCTCAGGAAGTTGATGTAGGACACGATCCAACATGGGGGGGTTGGAGGGGGGGGGGTTAGGTGGGGGCTCAGCTTGAGGTAGATCAGCCAAGAGACACACAGGAAGGAAAAAAAGATTCCCTTAAATCCACATCCTCAAATTTCTTTACATAAAAAAAAAAAGAACCACCCCAGAGAAAATAAATCCCAGGAAAGGTCCAGCGGAACAGCGCTGAGGTTCTGGTACATTCGTTTGCCGTTTGGGTGTGTGTGTTCAGACCCCCCCTCGCCCCCTTCCCTAATGTTTTGGGGCACAAACTGTCGAGAGCGAGGGGGGGTCCGATCTTATTCGAAAAGGACAGGGGTGTGGGTGCAGGTCTTCCTTTCAGCCCAGCACTACACCACCTGATTCTGTTTATCAAGGTCTTGGCTGAAGACTGTGTTTAGTTAAATAGTTAAATCACATGCTGTAGAGCTGGGCTAAAATAAAATTCTGCGCCCACATCAACCGTTTTGGATAAGATCTCAATGTATGCATTTACGCGTCTGTCTTGTTCATGCTTATAAACAGCTGTGCATCTGTGAACCTGTGATCTGTTGCACATGTACCCTTCAACTTGTACCAGACCAGGCACCTCATCGGCAGACTTTTCACCCCTGCAGCCACTAGAGGGCGCTCAACACGAGTCGTCTTTGTAAACATGCGCTGCACTGTTTGAACATACGGTATGAAAACGAATACCAAAGCTTTGGAGTAGGGCACAGCCGAATAGAATTGCAATATCACGAAAACGCAAAGAGAATTTTTTTTCTTTTGTAACACATTTTATTTAAAAAACGAGGGGAGAAAAAAACAAAACAAAAAAAAAACTCTTACAGCCTCAAACCACTCAGAGAAACCTTTCCTCCACAGAAAGAGTCTGTAAAGTCAGGTACGATGACACCATCACAGTGTTCCGTCATCTCCACGGCAACACAGTGAGACATCAAAGGGCTTCCACAGTTTAGCCCAGAAAGACGGGACTAGCTTTTATTCATTTATTACTGTGATGTGAATAATAATCATCTGCACAGATCATTATAGTAAGTGGATCACAAGATTTAATCTGCTCAGAGAACAAACCGAGTGATCCAGATGACATGGAAATCAGCTCATCTGCACAATACTGAGTCAAACAGGGCCCTTCAACTTCTTGCCAGACTTTCATTTTGCTTCCGTAGAGGACAGAGGGAGGAGAAAGACGGGGCAAAGCCTCTGCGTCGTCAGCACAGAGGCAAGTGCGTAGCTATACAACAGGAGCGTTAATATACCATACAAAAAATTGTACTTGATTTTGTGAATCTTTTGAGCTATAGCTTGGGGGTAGTGGGGCCAGTATAAATAAAACACTGCCTAATCTACACAGGAACTCAAAAAAACGTTTACAAAATATACAGGTGGCCTAAGATTTACGCAAGGACTTCTCTGAGACGTTCTGCACTTTTAACAATACACCAGTTACACCAGAGGCTGAAGATTCTCAAGGTTTCTGAACAACGTTCTCGCAACAGCTCCCAACTACAGGAGAATGTGAACGGGACAGGCAGGAAGAGCCATTTTGGAATATTATGGACACAAGTTTTTCTTCTTTTTTTTTGGTGCGGATGAGCAAGTCGCCACGCTAAAAGGTCGAAAAGGACCACGCCCACCCCAAACGCATTCGGGTTCAACCATCCAATCAGGAATCAGGAACCAGGATGGAATGTGGAAGGGCACTACATTACCCAGAGAACACCTCAGGTGAAAGTGAACATTCCTCAACTGTTTTTTTTTTCTTTTTTTTCTTTCCTTTCCTTTCCCCCGATTGCCTCAGCAGCAGGACGTCAGGGCGCGGGGGGAAAGAACAGCTATTTATAGAGAGCCAATCAGCCGAGACGGCATGGCGACCGGACAAACAGGTCCCCCTCCTGCACTCACGCTGCCGCTGAACAGCAGTAACACCGCCACTGTGATCCCTGAGCCACCTCTCACCTAACGCCTGTTCGGCGAGGTCTTACACAAATCTTACACTTCCAAACGCGGGACAAAGTATCTGACACGCACGCCGCCGACCGCCAAGCGGTGCTTCTGAAACCCGTTGCACGGTTTCTAAACAGCAGGCGTGCAAAAACAACTGCGTGACAGGTGAGAGGTGACAGGTGTTTTCCTCACGAGATCACCACCGGCGCTGAAACGCTATTGGTCGCCTGCAAGCACTGCAGCTGAACTGCTTCAGCCTGGGCTCAGCCTGCACACAGACACACGCGGCCACAGAGGGGCTTACGCTTGTGCAATGAGTCGTTTTTCGGAACAGAGGAGGCGTGTGCTGCACGGCGCTCTTCGGGGGAGTGGGGGGAGGGGGAGGTGCTCACATTCCATCACCGCAACCTTTAACGCTGCATCACAGACAGGACACAAAACCTGATAAATACACTGAGATCTGAAGCAGAATGTCACGTATTACTGTAAATGGGATTCCCCTGCAGCAAGATAATCTCTCATTTCCTTTTGCACAATACTGCCTTCTGATTGGTGGGAGGGGCTTGGCCTGCGCCTACTTCCTTCCACACCTCCACTCCGTCAGGCTTCGCCAACTTTGTCATTTTAGTCGCCAGATTCTGAGATCTTTTCAGCCTCTAAGATGGGTTTACACACACACAGAATTTCCAAGATTGTTTTGCCAAATTGTAAAGCCAGCGCGGTTTCAAATGTCTAACCACACCAGCGTGACTCATAATGAAGGAAGCATTCAGACCAATCGCTACACATCCCCAGAGCAGAGGAAACCTGGTGTGAAAAGAGTGAGTGTTAGGAGGGCGCTGTGGAGCCCCCTGAGCGGGGAGGGCTGGTGCCCCCGTCTCATCGCACCCTGGCTCACGTGCACCCTGGAGGAACAGCAGTTTGACTCTGAGAGTTTCAGCCTCATCTTACGAAGAGGAAGTCATATAACAAAAGCAAAAAAAAAAAGAAAATTAAAGAAAAAACATACGTTAAAAAAATAAAATTAAAAAAAACCGAAGGAAAATTTTTTTTACAGAAAGCCTATTTGTTCCAATGTCCTCCAGTCTGTTCCTGATACACTTCGATGACGTCCTCATCCTCCATTCCAAGCTGCGGGGGGGGGGAAGAGGACAAGGGATTAGTGTGGTTCACACACACACACACACAGTTAGCAGAGCACGGCAGCAGACGTGACTCATAGTTTCCCAAAGACACGCCCCTGCAGCCGGAAACGAGGAGACCAGTGAAAGACCACAGACCTCTTTCGGGGTTTGGTTGTCTGCGATTCTCTGTCCTTCAAAAAGAAACCGTAGAGAATTCATCGGAACACCCTGAGGAGAACGAAAGCACACAAAAAAAACGGCTCAAAACACAGAAGCAGCAGAGAAGTTCATCAGCGCACCTTCCTGACATAATGGCATTCGCAGAGGACACAGTGAGCAGCAGCATCCAGGCCTGCAGTCACCTGGCTGGCTCACCTGTCTCTGGCTATAGGACTCCTTCAGCTTCTTTAGGTGCGTTGTCATCTTCACTTTGAAGTGAATTTCGCTGTTGTCCTGGGAAAGACCAGAAACAGGGCGGCCGATAAGTACCGCGTGGAAAACTCAGTTCGGCAAACGTCCCTCTGCAGCGAGAGGAGCGTGGTACGCTCTCTGGGGCAGGGGATTCTCCAACCGCACGAGTTTACCCCGCACAAGCTGGGGTTTGATCCCCACCCCAGCACATTCTGAGCAGTTACCCCACCCCTTCTCTATCTGTTACCCTCCCACTGTCTGAATAAGGCAAAAATAAATACATCTTTTTTTTTTTTAAACCCCATACCACTGGGATTCCTATTAATCTGATCTAAGGAACAACAGAGCACAAGAACCAGCCATTCAGCCTGTGTAGGCTACTCATTCACCAACAAATTCCTCCAGCAATACTCTGCCATGAAGAGTAAGCTACACATTGCCAAACTCTGTAATCACTCAACCCTTGGAACCTAACAAACAAACATCTGTCAGCACCCGCCCACTTCCTCTTACCTGACCAATCACCTTCAGCTTGATGTACTCCCCGTCCTTCTTGTCTCCTGCATCCTGACTTGAGGGTTTTGTCTCCTGCAACAGTCGGGCATAACTGATTTAAATGTCACTGAAAAACATGCTGCATTTTGTGTGATACTTTTGCCCACCCAATGTGACAAACCAACATGGTACATTTTGTCTAGTGTAGGGTGTCCAATCTTTTTCGAGAAGGGCTGGTGTGGGTGCAGGTTTTTGTTTTAGCCCAGCACTAAAACACCTACTTTAACTATTTAATCACAGTCTTCATTCCTTAATAAGCAGTATCAGGTGCCGTACTCCTGGGCTAAAACAAAAACCTGCACCCACACTGGCCCTTCTTGGATAAGACTGGACACTCCTGATCTAGAGCAAATGCGGTTACAACGCGTAGAGTACATTAGTATTATCACTTAGGTAAAATCCCGATCACCTAGACAGCTTGCACATACAAATATACATTTGTTAGCGCCACTGTATAAAAGCAAGACCCAAAGATGAACGAGACTGAAACATCGCTACAGCCTGAACACAGCGGTCTATGGTAATCATTACAGACGAACTCAGCTATCCAGCCAGTGACACTAGCATTGGATATGAGGCCTTCTTAAAAAAATGATCTCATTGACAGCCAAAGAGTAGTAGTAGTAGCTACCAATGAATTCTCAACAAGTCCCTGAATTATCATACATCTTAGCTTGCTAGCCTGTTGTGTATTGCCCTCTTAAATGTAATTAGCTAGCAGGCTCGCAACACAACAACACCAAATAAACAGAAAGGGGTAACATTGCTGGCGTCATAGGATAACACACATAAGACAAAAACGTCTGACCGATTACCAAACAAACAAGCTAAATCGTTACAGGGAGTTTACGCAATACATTCAGTAACGTTTCGTTGCGTACAGATTGGAAGCAGCAAGCTAGCTGGCTCAGCTATAAAGATCTCGGACCAAACAGCGTCTCTACAGACATTTCATTTGGAAAGCGAATCTAGCTAGTAGCAAGACTATTATATACAGTTCAAAACCTAACTAGCAATCTGACGGTTGCTAGTTAAACGTCGTTAATCACCTAAAAAAAGGGATAACGTTAGCTAGCTGGCTAACTAGACATACATAAGCTAAAGCTAGCCAGCTAGCTCGTTGTGAATTCTACTCGGCCTGACTAGCCACCGAAGCCCGTTAGCCCCGCTTCGTGAATTCGCACGCAGCAAACGCACACTTACCGTATCTGACATGATGTATGTTTTCTGTGTAACCTGATCACAGCCGTATTTTTTATTATTTAAGTTTAGCTTATGCTTTAGGGTCCACTCTTGTCGACAGCCCCCACAAAAACAGAGACACTGACCTCATTGGGTTTGAGGTGGGACTTCCACAGGAAACCGCGTCAATCCGTAGGAAAGTTCCTCCCCTTCCTCATCGGTCGCTTTACAGTTGCATACCGCCATCTACTGTGGTGGAGTATGAATCATAGGAAATCACCAAGAAATATAAAATTCTATCAATTATGTTACTCTGTCAGGAAGAATGTGTTATTGTACAGTCCTAAAATCCCCGAAGAACAAAGCAAAATATATGATAATATTTTTTTAAAACATTTTTCACTCAGGGTAGTGGGAATCAAACATGTTTCAAAGTTCATGTCACATATACAAATGGTGTGTATGTTGGGGGTGGATTACGCACATACAATTTAAGTCACAGCGAGGGGTCCAGTCAAAATGCGGTACTTGCCTTCTCAGGATTCTGCTATCTGCAAGCTAGCTTCACGCTGCATTTTACTGTTGGAGTGTCCACAAATGTGAGACAAAGTTTTACCATCATGTGCATTTCATTATCTCAGACAGAAAAAAGGAAAGCAGTGTCTTTCCTACAACAATGGAGAAGTTAGTAGAAGATGGGAGAAGAGACCAAATGCCTCAAATGATTTTCCAATTTAAAAAAAAAGACTTCACAAAATACAATCGCAGAGATAAACTCAGAAGGTATAAGATAGCGTGCAGCATGACGAAAGTGGACCTTATTGAAATGGCGGAAACACGTGTCAGTTTGCGGCATGTTAAAAGCGTCACGAAATGTGCTCCATCTGCGCAGTCTCAGATGAACTAGGCAAAGAGTGCGAGTACCTCGTGGGAGCGTGCAGGCTGCGTATTCGCCCAAGCAGAAGACTTGGGGAAGATTGTAGAGAAATAGGAAAAGAAGAATAGCCAATATTAGAAATGTTGGTGTTGTTTGAGACCGCGGCCGGCTATGCAATTTTCAAAGTAAGTAGGCAGCTATCTAAACATATTTAAAAAATTGATACATGTACTTATATAGTCTAGTTGGCTAGCTAGCTGTATTGGCTTACTGAGTAGCTAGCGATCATTATTGTACGTTAGCAGACACTAATATGTGACACAAAATATGTTGTCCACAAAAATGTAGGAATTGTTGTTTTCAAGATTGTAATAACGTACCATTATTTTGCGGGCTAATGCATCGATAGTTGGCCAAGTTAGTTAGCACATCAGACGAGGCCCGATCTTTGAATGCCGCAGCATGGCCGCTACCTGTAACTCATTGATAACCACGTTGTTGGGATTTTTCTTACTGTGCACATGAATTTCTTGTAGGATTTGACAAACGCTTGCTGATTTTACGAAGTGAAACAGTAAAATTTATTGGAAAGCTGTTTAAAGTAAAGCTGATCGTATTTTTTGACGCTGGATTAACTTTTTTAATGTAAATGTTCCGTAAGCAAGGAAATCAGCACAGCTATCGACTCTGATATTTAGCCTTTCTAATTCAAATAAATTCTCAATCATTTCCCCCTTCCAGGTGCTGGACGAGCAGAAGGTCCAGCAGGTGGACAGTCTGTGGAAGGAGTTTGAAACTCCCGAGAAGGCCAATAAAATGTGAGCATATTTTATTCGCTGTTGTCAGTGCTTGATATCAATGCTAAACGCTACTGCACCTACGTTAGTGAGCGGTCACAGCTATGTGTGGAAGCTGCTAACATTTGTAATCATGCAGAATTGTCGCAATCAGAATGCACATCAGTGTAGTAAAATCGTTGAGTTAACACCTCGAATCACCCAAACTTGTAGCATTACATAGAGATCTGTTGCTATTTTGAAAGCAGGGTCTTTGTGTGCTGAATTGGGGTTATTTTAAGTGATGGTACTATTTGTGTATTTTACCCCCCTCAGAGTGAAACTGAAACATTTTGAGAAGTTCCAGGATACCACAGAAGCCTTGGCAGGTACGGTTATGTTCCACATCGGTAACTTAAGTGGCACCAGCCTGAATCACTTCTGTTTTAAGGCCTGGACAGACTGCAGGCTCTGTCCACAGATTTTTTTTTTCTTCCAATTTTGGGACCTCGGTATTGTTTTGCCCTTGCTGCTGTTGTCTGTGATCGACTCAACTGTGAGGTCAATCAGCAGTATTTGTCACTACCACTGAGAGCATGGCGGGCAAAACAAACCCTCAAATACTTGTGCACCTTTGGAAAAAAATTTGTACATTTGCAGGTGCATAGATGTCATGTTCATAGTCTGCCAAGCTTTGTATTACTTTTTTCCTTGCTAAAAATAAATCATGAGGAAACATTTTTCAGGAAAGCATTGCTTATTGCATCACTTCATACTGGAAGGGTGTAGGTGCTGCGGCCATTTTGTGTACCTTGTGTTCTCTGTCGTGATTCGCCGCTCTTCCCCTGGTTCACACAGCTGCCACCGCGCTGGTGGAGGGCAAAATGGGAAAGACGCTGAAGAAAGTGCTGAAGAAGGTGGTGGCCAAAGAGGCGCACGAACAGCTGGCCATCACCGATGCCAAATTGGGCGGAGTCATCAAAGTAGGTGGAGTCAGTTTGGGGGCAGGCTAGAGGCCGTCAACAACCAGTCGTGTGTCTTTGTCCCTTTACTGTAAATGTAGCGTTAAAACTGAGATATTTGAGGGGAGAACACATCAAGTCTACATTGGCTAGTTGTGTATACAATAAAAAGTGTACAAAATAACTTGAAATAATTTTGACCACGCAAGTTTACTGACTTTAGCTAAGGGGTGTTCATACTAATAATTGTCAATTTGCAGCAGAAACCGTGTTCTTCTGTGGTTAGATAAAGGGTGGCGTAGTCTAACCCTGTGCTTTGCTGCCCCCTGCAGGACAAGCTGAACCTGAGCTGTGTGCACAGCCCGGCTGTGTCGGAGCTGATGAGGGGCATCAGGAACCAGATGGAGGGGCTCATCACGGGACTGCCCCCCCGGGAGATAAGCGCCATGTCCCTGGGGCTGGCACACAGGTGGGCACCGAGACGCCAGCCCAAAAATCTGTACCGCCCCTCCCCCCCCATAATGCAGCACACACAACGCACTGGCACACTCGGTGATTAGTTGTGTGAGTTACAATCCTCTCACAAGCTACCCCTCTGTTATCATCTAATAATGTCTGGATGACATCTATGTGTTTCATCACTAACAGAAGTGATGCTAGAAATCCACTATATAGAGACAGGTATTTCTTCTACAGTTAAGATTTTATGTAGAGATTTATAACGTGTACCTGGTGTAGCAGTTGGGCAGGTTCCCTTTCCCAGTTGACCTCAAGTGTTGATTTTCTGTCACCTCTCCAGCCTGTCTCGATACAAGCTCAAGTTCAGCCCCGACAAAGTGGACACCATGATCGTCCAGGCCATCTGTAAGTTCCGTCTTAGCGGTGGGTAGCAGGGGACTGTCGGGGGCCAGAGGCGGGTGGTAAACGTGCTCTCTCTCTCTGTCTCTCTCTCTCTCGCCTGCTCTCCTGCAGCCCTTCTGGACGACCTGGACAAGGAGCTGAACAACTACATCATGCGCTGCAGGGAGTGGTACGGCTGGCACTTCCCCGAGCTGGGCAAGATCATCACGGACAACCTGGCCTACTGCAAGAGCGTGCGAAAGCTCGGTACGCGCCAAGCGCTCGCTGACCAGCAGGGGGCGCCGCCGTCCCCCAGTTTTGTTTCGGCTGTGCTCGACATGTGCTCTGTCCCCCTCCCCGCGCGTCTGTGTCTGTCTCTTGGCGATGATGTGGGTCGAGCTGCTTAATTAACGTTCGTCCTGTGGACACGTCGTCCAGGTGACCGAACCAACGTGGCGACCACCGACCTTTCCGACATCCTGCCAGAGGAGGTGGAGGCCGAGGTCAAGCTGGCGGCGGAGATCTCCATGGGAACGGAGGTGTCGGAGCAGGACATCGGCAACATCATGCACCTGTGCGACCAGGTACGCTGGGGGGCGGAGTCTGGAGAATGGCGGAAGTGGATTTGGCCTCGGTGCACAGCCTCTCGTGATCGCGTCTGACAGTGGTGATGATGATGACTATACAGTCTCTTCCCTGAAAAATGACCGTGTGGGTTTTTCAGTCACTACCTCATCTGAACTGACAGCGCGATCTCAGCAGTGAGGTCACCTGGGTTTCACTCTTGGTGTCCTTTCAAACCACCACCAGTTTAAAAAAACCGCTTCCTGAACTCACACACAAACACACCTGTGCTGACGTTGCCGCCTCCCTCGTCCAGGTGATCGAGATCACGGAGTACCGCAGCCAGCTGTACGACTACCTGAAGAACCGCATGATGGCCATCGCGCCCAACCTGACGGTGATGGTGGGGGAGCTGGTGGGCGCCAGGCTCATCTCCCACGCAGGTGAGTGTGTGTGTGTGTGTGTGTGTCCCGGGCCGAGTCGCGCCTCGTCTTCACGCTCGACGCCCTGCGCCCTATAACAAGCGGTGATGATGCTGACGTTATGTCACTGCCCTGAATACCAACTGTGGGTCCTTAAGTCACTACCTCATCTGAGCTTGTTTTCAGTAACGGTTCTTCCTGTTAGGAAGATCTTCATTTTCGTGTGCTGCTGGTACAGGTGAGCTTTAACGGATGTCTCCGTCTCCCCTGTTTTCCTGTTTTGTTCCGGCAGGCTCTCTGTTGAATTTGGCCAAGCACCCGGCCTCCACGGTGCAGATCCTGGGCGCGGAGAAGGCCCTGTTTCGGGCCCTGAAGACTCGCCGGGACACCCCCAAATACGGGCTCATTTACCACGCCTCCCTGGTGGGACAGACCACCGCCAAGAACAAGGGCAAGGTGAAGACCGCCGCCGCCTCGTTTGAAGCGAACATGTGGGCGGCCGCCATCAGTGGCCATCTTGTCTCATGTCACATCCTGGTTTCGCTTGCATTAGTCTTCAGTCTAGTGACCTTTGACCTTGACAGATCCACTGGAATAGTCCACTTTTGCCATTACATTGACCACCACGAGTACACGATTGAATCCTTGACTTAGGACTGCACTGGGCTAAGCTCAGTCTTCATGGACAAAAGGTCCACAGCTAAACCGAAGTACGTTGTTTATAAGAGCTTTTCCTCACGTGTATTGTGATCAGTGCTCGTGTGGGCACGTGGCAGTAGTTCGGGCGGGCGAGGGGGTGGGCGAGTGGGCGAAAGCGCTCCTGACCCCGTTCGCTTCTCTCCTCCTCCGCGCAGATCTCCAGGATGCTGGCCGCCAAGGCGTCGCTGGCCATCCGTTACGACGCGCTGGCGGAGGACGCCACCGCGGAGATGGGCGTGGAGAACCGCGCCAAGCTGGAGGCCAGACTGCGGCACTTGGAGGAGAAGGGGGTGAGAACCGCAGAGGCATATACACCACGCACACCTCCCTGGCACATCCTCCCCATTCTACACGGGCCGTTCTTTAACAAAAAGTTGTTCGAAGTCAGTGGATGAATTGCCATTGGTGTTCAGAAACAGCGCATTATATAAATTTGTGCATTTTAGAATCTTATTCCCGGCACCAGTTGTGAATTTAAATTGACTGGATTAAAGCTAGCTTTCTGACCCACCTGAGTTATGTGGTGTTGGCGTCGGTGCATTCTTGCCTGTCCCGCCGACACTAAGGAACGCTCCCTCCCTGCTTTAACAGATCCGGCGCATCAGTGGAACAGGCAAAGCCACGGCCAGAGCGGACAAGTACCAGCACAAGAGGTGAGCTCCCCCATCGCAGCCCGGCCTGCTTCTGCTCTCACTGGGGCTACGTCAGCCCGGGCCTGCCTCTGCTCTCACTAGGGCTACGTCAGCCCGGGCCTGCTTCTGCTCTCACTGGGGCTACATCAGCCCGGCCTGGCCTGCTTCTGCTCTCACTGGGGCTACATCAGCCCGGGACGGCGATCCGTGACGAGCAGGACGCACCCGCGGTGCGTGTTTCGCACGTTTAAACGCTCCTGCGTCTCCCCCACAGCGACGTCAGGGTGTACGACCCCTCCGGGGACTCCACGCTGCCCTCCGGCTCCAAAAAGAGGAAGTTTGAGGAAGTGGATCCGGAGGCCGAGGCGGAGGTGGAGGAGGCCAAGCCGGCTGAAGCCAAGGCCAAGAAGCCCAAGAAGGAAGCGGCAGCCGAGGGTGAGTCCTGAATCTGGGCCGTCCTCAACTTTCATATTTTACAGAGTAGTTTAAAAATAAATTTTACACAGAGTAAAAAAACATAATGACCCGGATGCCTGGAGCAGTCCATGAGGGCCACAGATTCTGCTGGTTTTTGTGATTTTGCTTTAAGTCAGCAGCCAGTTTAGGCCTGGGAAACGAGGCGTTTGGACTCTTTAGCCAATCAAGGGGATAAATTCACTTAAGTACTGGAGCACATGACAACGAACCAGCAGACACACTGTGGGCCTCCAGGATGTGAGAGAACCCTGATCTAGAGTTAACCGGTCTACAGCAATCCAGTTCATTATTCTCCAGTCATAACCTTAATACTGGTCAGAGGGAAACCTGTAAGGGTTTACGTGGTTTTTTTATTTTTTTAAACATGTCTTTACGATCGCTCTAGAACCCGAGGCAGCGGCGGAAGAGACAGAGGAACCTCCAAAGAAAAAGAAGAAAAAGAAAGAGAAGAGACAGGCGGAGGAGGCGGCAGCAGCAGAGGAGGTGATGGAGGAGGTCGAAGAGGAAGAGGAGGTCGCAGCAGAAGAGGTGAGGAGCTGTGGGAGGGTTTTGTGGATTTGGTGGTCCGTTTCGGGGTGCCCCATACAGTCGGGGTGCAGCCAGTTCACTCCTGGATTTTGGGTCTATCGTTCAGCGTGCGTGTGTCAACTCTATTATAACCAGTTGCACATACTGAAGGCGTTACCATAACATGTTGACTAAGATCCGCTGCGTTTTGGCTAAACACTGGTATTGGCCGTCTGCCCTGTAGCTGTTAAAAACCATGTTTCAGTTGTTAAATAACATGGCAAAACTGTTCAGCAGGATTGCTGCAAATGTGTGGAAAAACCACTGATTCCCCCCCCCCCCCCCACCACCTAATTTCAGGAGGTGTACTTAAAATATTCCTCATCTATTTCAGACAACAGAAAAGAAGAAAAAGAAGAAGAAAAAGAAGGTCAAGGAGGAGGAAGAGGACTGAGGGAGAAATTTTTCGTTTTTTGTTTAGATTTTTGTTATACCTGCCCGGGTTCTCTTCCTGAAAGACAGAAACTGCAGAACAGACCCCCGGATATCACTGTACCTTCTACACATGGCTTCATCGTACACGATCGCTAACAAAGCTACAATGTTTTATTACCCCCCCCCCCACTTAAAATCTCAAGTCACCCAGTGGGGGAAAAAAGACTGATTTAAGGATGTTTGTGTAGGATCATATGCTTTTGACCTGAATCAAAAGATTGCCATTGCCATGCATCATGTCTGGTCTGCATTTTTTATGTTCCCTTTTGTAATATAGGTGCTTGATTAAATTAGCAAAGAACATCAGTCGGAAGTTTCCAGAAGAACGTGTAAGCCGACCTTGGTATATACACACGGTTCTGCACTGTATATTTTTTTTTTCCTTCTAGATTTCAAATAAATGTTTGTACATTTCCACACACAGACGTTAATTCCGAAATTAGCCGTATGTCTTTTGGTGCATTAAAAGCCTTTATTTTAAAGGATTTGAATTGTTTAATGTCTGCATCGCGCGTCCTAAATGAGCAGTGTGAGACTGCTGCTCAGAGAGCCTCATCATTGACACTGCATGACTCGCACCCAATTAAAACTAAGCACACGTTAAGCACCGGATAACTAGATGATTATTTAATTATCCAGTCTTCCTCAGTCTGTTCCATTCAGACAATTTAAACATGTATGGGTCTCATAAGGCCAAGACTGAGAGGGGAAAGTGTTCAATGAGGAGCTGGGTTTCAGATTCCCAAAGATGGCTCTCGTGTTCAGTGAAGACAGCCGTGTTGAGAATAGGGATGTAAATAATTTGTTGATCAAGCAAAAGCACGCCCAAATGTTAAACTAATCGTAGTTTTAAAAATCACACTTGTTACCTAGGCGATTGTTCTAAAATGGGTAATGGAGGGGGTGGGCGGGGCTAATGTAATGTTACTTACAGTCAGTTGATAAGTTGGCCAACTGGCAAAAGAGTGGCACGTGTAGAATAATTCTGAAAAGCTCAATGAAAAAAAAAAAACTTAAGTGCAAAATATGTGCTGCCAAATTTGCACACCACACGTCAACATCAATGAAGTTAACCCACCGAAGAAACAAATATCCGAGACTAACCCTAGTCGAGAAAAGGTCAAATCTGGCAGCCATATGAATTGGATCCAGTGTACGTTTTAATTCTGTTCTACTGTGTGCAACACCCAGTCAAGAGAACATTGGTTACAGAGCGCTCATAAAGAAGCACAACTACTCTTGGATTTAAGATGAGTCCTTCAGGAATGCAACATTAACCACAGTCACAATCTCCCCCAGCCATTTTATATTGGAAACCAAACACAGCATACAATACGTTCATGTTATTTCCAGTGTAAATAAACTTGGAAGTTCATCTTTTTCATCCATTTAAGTGCTTAAGAACGTGCTAAGCTACTGTCTGACACACTGTTGATGCAAGGAGTCACAACCTCATCAGTAACATCCATTAATGCATGAAACAGTCAAAAGACAAAATATTACCCTGAGAAATCCTGTGGTTCCAAAAAACGCTTCTTAAAAACAGTCATAAACTTCATCCTGTTCTAGTTCTGGAGAGTCTGTTTTGGGAGATCCAGAAGAGAGGTGGAGCAACAAGAGCTGTCCCTGTTTCTGCTTTTCATACCAACCTCTGGCCTTAATTACTTAATTAGCGCTGACACTTATACCACCACTGACATTTTAACTACACGTCTTCAAGCGCATGAACGAGGACCGAAGACTGTTTTTGTAACCACATATGACATGTTTCGTTGTGATCTAATCTGCAAGTAAACCACGCTGGTGTGTACAGCCAATTAGCTCACGATTAGCCAGGGTGGAAACGAAAACCTGCACACACCGGCCCGACCAAACCCACCGCCTATCTGCCCAGACAGACTCACCTCTCTAAAACTCCCGGGCAGATCCCACCGTTAATAAACCTCCCGACCAACCACCGCTAATACCGCCAGGCAATGCCACCACCCCATGGCTCTAATAAACCTGCCCTACCTGCAGTCTGCTAGCCGTAGCTGCTGTTCCAGAGACGAACAGGCAGGCTGCAGGGCTCGAACCCGTGTCCTTCAGCTCGTCAATGCCCTGAGCCTGTGCTTTCATTGTACTGGAAGCCCTGTCTGGGAGCACGCTTTATACATTTTATTCTTTCACTAAGCTGATCGTTTTTTTAAATGTATGAAACTTAAGAGGTTCCTCTGGTGCAGAGACCTACTGCTAGATGTTTGGTCCTCACTCCTCACAACAATCCCAGAATCCATTTCTTATGGTCTCCGTGTTAATCGTTCTCTTAAAAACTTCTCTGATGATCTCAATGCATAACTGTACTGCAAACACTGAGCTGGCTTTTTAGGAATTTAGCATTTATATCCATTTTGTTTAAGCTAATCTTATGATGATGGTTAGAACAGGCTTCAAAGCAGACAGGAGGGATTTGAGATGTTTAGCGAAAGGAAGACGCTTCACAAAAGCACTCCAGCACACGCTCTGAAAAATATCGCATTTTCAAGAAGCAAGGAACTGAAGGTGAACTCATGGCCTGTGCATCTGGGAGAGACGGCAGTCGCCAGAGTGCGACATTCTTCTGGGAACACATCTCTGGGAACATCTCGCAGCAGTTGAACCGGTTCTCCTCTTTTCATTATGCAAAACTAAAACACAGAGTTCAGAGAGAGAACCCAAGTTCAGACTTTCCTTTAAACTTTCCGTCAACAGAACGTGCGTCGGCGGCAAGGGGGATCCCCTCCGGATCCTACGCCAGGGCTCAAGGGTCCAGTCCTCGATCGCGGACACGAGGGATCTGACCTCTGCTATGCAACGTAAATCACCGCTTTGACCTGATTGGCTGAAGTGGCGCTGAAATGGACGGGTCAGCCAGCGGACCGCGTCCGGCGCGGAAACAGGAAGCTGAGCGAGGAGACCGTTTTCCCTTTCGACACACGCACACACACACACACACACACACACACGCACACGTGCGCACACACACACGCACCGGACCCAGCCCATGTCCTTTTTCCCCGCTACCTCGCTGAACGCACAGAGGACTGGAGCTCTTCTGTGGCGCCCCCCTGTGGGCGGGGCCTGGGGGAGACGGGGCGGGGCAGGTGGGTCCTCCGTGTCCTGTCCGGTGTCGGAGGGCCCCGGAAGCGGCCCCACCCTGGGAGTGGGGGCTCGGGGAGTTGGGGATTCGGGGCGCAGCCTCATGTACCCCGCTTTCGCCCTCTCAGTCCTTCGGAGAGTGCAGGCCGTCCGTCCCGCTGACCTCCAGCTCCGAGGCCTCTGATTGGTCCTCGGGAACGCTGACCCCTGAGCGACAGCACACAGCCATTTTTAGGTGCAAAGGTTCATGGGAGTTTTAAACACAGTAAGCACATTTTCAACATACAAAAAATGCAATTACTCACAGATACAAAGCACTGTATAAGTCATTCATTCAAACTGGCAAAATCTAGGCCTGCCATTAAAAGTATTCATCCAAATCTAGGCCATACCTGCCATTCCAATATTGGAGGAGTGCTGTCTGTCAAAGCCTATGATGCTAATAAAAGCTTCAAGCCAATTTACAGTGTTAAAAATGGCTGATCAGCCCTCCCTGAGAAATACCCAAATCCTCTCCCCCTGGCTGGTTCAGGGCTTTAATGGAAATGGAAGTAGAAGTGCAGTTTGCCTTTCATCATCGGTCCTCTCACCTGCACCTGTAACAGGCTCCACGATCTGCACCGGGATGGCCTGTCCGTCATCCAGCAGGATCTGGTGGACTCCGCCCTCCCCGGACCCGTCCGTGAGCGCAGACACGCTGACCAGCTGCCCCACGCCCAGCAGCGGGGCGGGGTCCGACAGGGACACGCCCTCCCCGAGGGGGGCGGCGGGCTGCAGGAACTGGGCGGGGCTGAGGAGCAGGGGCTGCGGGGGGGCGGCGCCGGGCGCGTCCGGGGGCGGGGCCAGGTCCCGCTGGGGGGGCGGCGGCCTGTCCGAGCCGCACAGCGCAGGCTGGAACTGGACGCCCTGTTCGGGGGAACAGAGGAGAATCGCAGCCATGGAAACCACGAGCGCAACCATGGAAACCAAGAGCGTAGCCATGGAAACCATGACCGCAGTCACATCAAAAACTAAAGCCCATCAGAGCTGCTGGCCTTTTACATCATGCAATGACATTTAATGCATTTCAACTTTTAATTAACCACGTGATAGATCTGTAGAACGCATTCGGCCTGCCAGACAGATGAGGACACGTATTAATACACACATTAATAATGTCACACAAGATTCGTTTGGGGACTCACATGCAGCTGCGCAAAGATCTTGGGCTGCAGGGCGGTGAGCGAGCTGAAGAGCTGCATGGCCTCGTGGGATAGCGTGTCGCTCCCCTCCAGAGCCTCGCCCCGCTGTGGGGTCGCTGGGACACGAGGGGGGAGAGGGGAGGGCGGGTTAGCGTTTAGGAGCACCGATGCCACACGCACGCGTGAGAGAGAGAGAGAGAGAGAGAGAGAGATAGAGGGGTGGGAGAGAGAGAGAGAGAGGGAGAGAGAGAGAGAGGGGTGGGAGAGCTGGCGGGAGTTACCTTCAGTGGCGGGGGCCAGCGTCAGGGTCACCGTCTCTGAGAAGGCGCTCTCGCTCCCAGCAGCCCACTGTGGGGTAAAGCAGCGTTAGAGAGGGGCTGCGGGGTCAATGCAGGATTCTGCGTTTTTTACGCACAGCCAAAACGCAGGAGAGAAAATAATACACTGCGTTCGATAAACGCAGATATCTGCAGTCTTTTTTTTTTTTTTTAAGATTACCACAGACCTCGATGGCCCAGACTTTAACAGACACACAACAAAATATTCAGTTACAAGTATGAACAACATACATTTATTGTGTTGTTGTTGTTATTTTTTATCAGAATGCAAGTGAATTAGTGTACAGTGCAGATTTTGAAATATCCTGCATTCAAAAGACTCCAAGTGAGCCCCTTTGGCTGTCTTGATTGGGTTAACACAATTGCAAAGCCCCTGTGTGTGTTTTCATTATTTTAACTATGACCTTGACAAAGACCAGGCCGCTTTAAAACATTTCGCCATGTTAAAACAAAGGCTTACAATTTTCTCAAATTGAATGCCTCGAATTCAGTGAAGAAGAAAAGTACTTTTCACATGTTCAGGAGATCAAAGTGGTTTTCTTCATAATTGTTTATTAAGCTTACACCTCCCCCCTCACCTGCGCATCGGTGCCCTCGGGCTCGAACCCGGCCCCGCCCGGCTGCAGCTGCTTCTGGGCCTCGTGGATGTGGTTCTTGATGTCGTTGACGGTCGGAAAATAGCACAGGTTGTGCCTCTCGGGCACCTTGTCCGATTTGAACATCTCGCGCTCCACAAACTTCCTGCGGTGAAGCGAAGAGGAGAGGGGGGCGGGATCAGATCAGACAGGCAGCACGCCACCCAATGGGTGGCCGAGGCCATAACGACACGCGCGGCAATCCGACCAATCGCTGACCTCAGCTGCTTGCGGACGGCGTACACCTGGCTGTGCCCCTGTGCCACCAGCTCCACGATCTTCTCCGCCACGCGAGGGTGCAGGCGGGAGGGCACGAAGCTCCCGTCCTCTGCCGTCCCTCCTTCGCCCCCTGCTCCCTCTTCATCCTCATCCTCCTCCTCCTCCTCCTCCGGCTCCTCCTCCTTGGGGAGCAGCAGCTGGGCGGGGAGCGAGGGCAGGACGGGGGTGTCCATGCTGTGGTACAGATGGGCCTTCTGCGTGGGCAGCTGCACATAGTACCTGATAGGGAGTACAGCACAGGACACAGTTACAGCTATACACACACAAACACTATACACACACAGTATACACACACACACACTATACACACTATACACACACACTATACACACACACACACACTATACACACACACAAACACTATACACGCACACTATACACACACACACCACTACCGCACACATGTACACACACACACACACACACACGCTTACTCACACATACACACACACACACACACAGCTCACTCACACATGCACACACACTATACACACACAAACACTATACACACACAGACACAAACACTATACACACACACACACACACACTATACACATACACAAACACTATACACACACACTATACACATACACAAACACTATACACGCACACACTATACACATACACCAACACTATACATACACACAAACACTATACACACACACACACACACTATACACATACACAAACACTATACACGCACACACACACAAACACTATACACACACACACACACACACACACACTATACACATACACAAACACTATACACGCACACACTATACACACACAAACACTATACACACACACACACACACTATACACATACACAAACACTATACACGCACACTATACACACACACACACACACTATACACACACACACACACTCACACACACACACACACAAACACTATACATGCACACTATACACACACACACACACACACACACACACAATACACAAACACACACACACACAAACACACACACACTCACACACACACACACACACACACACACACACACACACAGGCGCAGACACACACATTACACACACAAACACACACACACACACTACACACACCGTACACACACACACACACACACACACTCTAACACACACACACAAACACACACACTCACACACACACACACACACACACACACACACTCCTGTACCTCAGCACTCCTCCTGCGTCCCACAGGCTCTTCTTGAGGTTGAAGAAGGCCTTCTCCTGCTCCTGCCGCACCACCTTCTTGTCCACCTTGGGGTCTGTGGGCACTCTGTATTCTGGAAACTTCCGCACCTTCTTAATGTAAATCCTGCGTGGGGGGGCGGGGGGAAGGGGGGGGTGGTGATAAGAGAACCTCAGAAGAATGGCCAGCTAAACAGATTTTCTTGCCGCACCGTCTCCAGGTAACACAGGACTACATTGTTAAGGCTTTATTTGCAGACCTAGCAGGAGACTGTGTGTGTGTGCAAGTCATCTGGAAAGACAGGTATGAGCATGTCACTGCGTGAGTGTTTGTGCAGGTATAACCACCTGACAGGGCAGGAGTGTGTGTACAGCATGTGTGTGTGTGTATGTGTTTAGTGTGTGAGTGTGTGTGTCTCTACCTGGCAGGGCAGGTGTGTGTGTGTGTGTGTGTGTGTGTACCTGGCGGGGCAGGTGTGTGTGTGTGTGTGTATAGTGTGTGTGTGTGTGTACCTGGCGGGGCAGGTGTGTGTGTGTGTGTGTGTATAGTGTGTGTGTGTGTGTACCTGGCGGGGCAGGTGGCTTTGTACTGGGCCCTGGTACTGATCTCCTGCTCTGGCGTCTTTTTGGGCTGGAGCCCCTTCCGGCGCGGCCCAAACTGACACTCCATCACAATGGCCCTGCTGCCTGAGGGACAGACAGACAGACAGACACAGTAAACCCAAACTGACACTCCATCACAATGGCCCTGCTGCCTGAGGGACAGACAGACAGACACAGTAAACCCAAACTGACACTCCATCACAATGGCCCTGCTGCCTGAGGGACAGACAGACAGACACAGTAAACCCAAACTGGCACTCCATCACAATGGCCCTGCTGCCTGAGGGACAGACAGACACAGTAAACCCAAACTGGCACTCCATCACAATGGCCCTGCTGCCTGAGGGACAGACAGACAGACAGACACAGTAAACCCAAACTGGCACTCCATCACAATGGCCCTGCTGCCTGAGGGACAGACAGACAGACAGACACAGTAAACCCAAACTGGCACTCCATCACAATGGCCCTGCTGCCTGAGGGACAGACAGACAGACAGACAGACACAGTAAACCCAAACTGACACTCCATTACAATGGCCCTGCTGCCTGAGGGACAGACAGACAGACAGACAGACACAGTAAACCCAAACTGGCACTCCATCACAATGGCCCTGCTGCCTGAGGGACAGACAGACAGACACAGTAAACCCAAACTGGCACTCCATCACTATGGCCCTGCTGCCTGAGGGACAGACAGACAGACACAGTAAACCCAAACTGGCACTCCATCACTATGGCCCTGCTGCCTGAGGGGCAGACAGACAACAGGGGACAGACAGACAGACACAGTAAACCCAAACTGGCACTCCATCACAATGGCCCTGCTGCCTGAGGGACAGACAGACAGACAGACACAGTAAACCCAAGCTGGCACTCCATCACAATGGCCCTGCTGCCTGAGGGACAGACAGACAGACAGACACAGGGACAGACAGACAGACACAGTAAACCCAAACTGACACTCCATCACAATGGCCCTGCTGCCTGAGGGACAGACAGACAGACACAGTAAACCCAAACTGGCACTCCATCACAATGGCCCTGCTGCCTGAGGGACAGACAGACAGACAGACACAGTAAACCCAAACTGGCACTCCATCACAATGGCCCTGCTGCCTGAGGGACAGACAGACAGACAGACACAGGGACAGACAGACAGACACAGTAAACCCAAACTGGCACTCCATCACAATGGCCCTGCTGCCTGAGGGACAGACAGACAGACACAGTAAACCCAAACTGGCACTCCATCACAATGGCCCTGCTGCCTGAGGGACAGACAGACAGACAGACACAGTAAACCCAAACTGACACTCCATTACAATGGCCCTGCTGCCTGAGGGAGGGACAGACAGACAGACAGACACAGTAAACCCAAACTGGCACTCCATCACAATGGCCCTGCTGACTGAGGGACAGACAGACAGACACAGTAAACCCAAACTGGCACTCCATCACAATGGCCCTGCTGCCTGAGGGACAGACAGACAGACACAGTAAACCCAAACTGGCACTCCATCACAATGGCCCTGCTGCCTGAGGGACAGACAGACAGACAGACAGAGGGACAGACAGACAGACACAGTAAACCCAAACTGGCACTCCATCACAATGGCCCTGCTGCCTGAGGGACAGACAGACAGACAGACACAGTAAACCCAAACTGGCACTCCATCACAATGGCCCTGCTGCCTGAGGGACAGACAGACATACAGAGTAAAAACAGAAAATGGCACCTGCTGCTCATTGGTCCCTGTACACTGCCCTTGAGATCAGCCTCTTTAGAGACAGAACTAAGGGCGGGGCTTAACCACACTGGGGGCGGGGCTTACATGCACCAGGGGCGGAGCTTACCCGCGTTGACGAAGGGGATCCCATCGTAGGGCACGTACTGCGACTTCCACATGAGGCGCGTGGCGGGCTTGGCGGGGGATGGCGACTGGCGGGTCCCGAACACGCTGTGGGTGTGCTGCTTGTGCAGCATAAGCACCGCCTCCAGCTCCGCCTCGTTGGTGCAGAACCCGCGGTAGGAGTCGCCGATCTTCTGCTCAGTCAGACGCGAAAAAACCACAAGAGTTCACGTAAGACAACGAGCGCCGGTCACGTCTGGGGAAACCGAACCTCGTTTGCAGATCGTCAGCTCCTCAGACTGCACCATGGCCACCCTGACCCCCTTCAGATTTATTTCTTTCCCTCTTTGGGTTTCCCTTCAAACAGTGTTACACACACTAGCTATGCTAGCATGCTAAGTTCAGTTAAGCTACGTTTATCTGTTTTGTTTGTGTGCATGATAGTCGGATTGTGCAAACACACATGCTTGTGCTATGTGTGCGTTGGTGCGTGTGTGTGTGTGTCTGTGTGCATACATGCGTGCGTGTGCGTGTGTGTACTGACCTCACAGCTGTGCAGCAGGTGAGCCCAGCTGGGCGTGTTGGGGGGGAGGGGCTTCGGGGGGGCAGGACAGCTGTCAGGGGAACTGCAGGAGACAGGAAACCATGGCGATGTGACAGCTGTCTGACACAGACAAACCTCGACCTCTCTACATCCCTGCAGACAGTCCACTACAGCACAGGGACCTCACAGAAACCATGGCTGCAGAACACGTCCCTGCTGGAATGGACAAGGGGGCCAGGTAACGTACCTCTGGGGCTCGGCCTTGCTTTGAGTGACAGGTGGTGATGTCAGCACAGTGGAGCCGCTGGCGGGGTCTGTGATCGCTGTCAGAGTGATGGTCTGAGCATGCTCAGTGCTGGACTTCTCCACACAGGGGCCTTTAAAGCAGACAAGGGTGAGGGAACAGTGGTGAGTGCAGGGAGAGACTTCAGACAGAGAGAAAGAATAGCCAGATTATTGTAAAGAGAGTAGGTTGAATTTTGAGTGTAGGTGTATAAATATAAAGAGAGACAGAGCAGGTCGATGAATGTAGACAAGAGTAAGTGGATGACGGAGTTGGGGTGCATTCCAATCACTTATTTTTTTACCTCCTTGCTTCCCTTTCTTGGATCCTTTCCTAGTATGGAAGGCCAAAAGGGTCAAAAATATGTGAAACTGACGTCTGGAATCACACGTCACACGTAAACGGGGGCTCAAACCAATAACTTGTTTTTACCTCCTTTCCTTGCGTCCTTTCCTATCTGCTAGCTCCACCCATCGGAGGACGCAAGGAAAGGACGCGAGGAAGGAGGAATCAAGGAAACATGTATTTGGCACAGGGGTATGAACGCAGAAAGAGGAGACAGAAGAGGAGGCGTGGCTCTGGGTGGGCGGAGCCTGCGGTGATCGATTGATACCTGCCGTCTCGCCAATGTCCATCAACTGACCCTGTGGAAGCAGCACCTGGGCCCCTCCGAAATGGTTAGACGGGATCACATAGAGCTGCCCGTTCTCCGACTGTCCCGTCAGAATCACCTGTGGAACGGGGACACTTACGGTGACTAACGGCCACAAAATAACACACATTTTGGAATTACATTACATTACAGGCATTTAGCAGACGCTCTTATCCAGAGCGACTTACACAACTTTTTTACATAGCATTTTACATTTTATCCATTTATACAGCTGGATATATACTGAAGCAATTACGGTTAAGTACCTTGCTCAAGGGTTACAACGGCAGTGTCCTTACCCGGGAATCGAACCTGCGACCTTTCGGTTACGAGCCCAGTTCCTTACCCACTGTGCTACACTGCCGCCCGAATTAAAAGTGAAACGTTACTTTTAATTTATCAACGCAAATGAAGCAAGAACTGGGAAGATCTTGGACTGGACTGGAGCAGTTCGCAGCTTGGCCAGTTGCTCATGAGTGTTTGTTGTGTTCGCACATCGTTTATACAGCCTCTTCTGCTCCCGCCTGCTTTTAATGTCGCGTGCTGCTACGCCGCTAAGTGTGCCTCTCACCATACGCTCATACTGAAGAGGCTGCCCGTTCTGATCGAAGATGATGAACTCCTCAGTCTGGGCCCGGCTGTCTGGGAGAGGTGCGTTTTGGGCCAACAGGGAATTCTGGGACGCCTCCTGGGTCTCCAGCTTCACCTGGGCCTGAAGACCCCCACCTGATACCGCAACGGGCACGATGACAGAGGGCTCCTGCGTCTCCAGCTTCACCTGCGCTGGAGAACTCCCACCTGCTACCTGGCACAGGATACACAGTTCCAGGTTCATTTTGTGTCTCTGTCTTGTGCTCACATCTTCAAACACGGGCCACAGCAAGTATAAATTCGAGTTTAAATAGTTTATGTACTGCGCAGGTTTTCAACAGACTGGTGAGTTTGGTGAATAGGTCTCGTGTTTTGGGCATTGTCACCTCTCCTGCTCCGCACTCAGGAATGTCGGCCTGTGCGTCTTGAGGGCTGGCGCTTGCGCCGTTGTTCTCCGAATCCAGGGCGTCTCCCTCCGTCACCACGCACTCCCCGTCCCACACCTGCGCTTCCATTACCTCCGCACCTAGCCAACACAAACAGCTGTGTCAGGAGAGCAGGTACACACACACGGAGGTGGCCATTTACAAAAGGAGCTCTTTGTTTTTAAATACGGAAAGCTGGTCTCGAGCCTAAAAGTAGCGTTGTCACCGTGCACATGAGCACGCCCCTCGGTGAACTTCGAGGTGTGGCAACTCCACAAGAGCTTTATGTTTTACTTTGCATGGATTAACCGTTTTTTGGCCCGTTTTCACAGAACATACTTTTGTCAGTTTTGGAATTAATTTACTGTTTCCATTTAGCTGGTTAGTCAATAACACGATATGAATCAAAGTGCACTTTTTATTTATAACAATACCTGCCTATTTGCTAAAATAAATAAATAAACCGGCATAGCTACATTGCATTAAAATATAAAACCAGCGAACACAGATTATTTATATGGCACTTTTAATCGAATATAGGTAGCTAATATAGTAGTGACAACCATTAAGATTCATTCAATGCGGGGGGAAAATCTTAAGATTTATTATCAAATGGTCGAGCAGTAACGTTTGATCATGAAAGTAAAACTCGAAGACAACATTTCGTTGAGTGAGACGGGTCACAAATAGCTTATTATATTAAGTATCTATCTTGCTACCTGTTAGCTAGCTTGCTAATTTCAATTACAATGATAAAATCACAACAAAGAGAAGCCTTTACCAAGTATAGACAACAAATAGGGACATTTGTGGGAACGCCATGTTGGAATGTGCTAGAAATGACCAGGATCTCGAGGAAAATAGACAAAAAAATGCAGTCTTTCTGCAAATTTGTCCCTCACAGATCCTCTCTCTTTAAACCGCTTCCAATGTGGTGTGCGGGAGTGGAAATAAACAGAGGAAGGACTGAAAATTCAAAACGAGTCTACTCAACCTCGTCTTCACCCGAACTCCGTTTGCTCGCTTCCACCATGGAGGCACAACGCGAAAACTGGTGACGAAGGCACGAGGACAGCCTTTTGATCCCCCGAGGCCACCGTTGCACAGACAGATGCCTGAAATATTCAATAATTTCGTTTTGGTTCATAATTTAGCCAAATATCATAGTAAAAAATACGTTAGCTGCGTAAAACCTATTCTACGAGAATACAAATTCTAAAAAGAAATGAGAATGCTTGATAAAAGGCATTCTGATTATTCGATCAATCTATCGGCGATTGACTAGAAAACCTGTTTAATTTCACGCACGCTGACCCACACATGGTTTTGCGTTAGCAAGCTAGCATTTCATAGCAAACGAACGCAATACGAGTGTGCTCTGCTTGAGACGAGCTAGTTTGCCAAATAGCTAGCTGACTAGCTTAGCTGACTAATTTAGCTAGCTAACCATCAAATTCGTAATTACATATATGCACCGAAAAATATCTGTTAAAGTATTTTAAACCACGATTCAAAAATGTCACAGCTACAAGCGAGATTCTTCACAGAAAACAAAAAGTAAGTGGTTTTATGCCTTTCTAAAGTTAACTGTCTGTATACCAAAATAGTCTTGGCAAATAAGATAATGGTAATCTGAATTAATGTAACACAATGTTAACCGTGTTTCGAAAAATACGTCATGTATAATGGCTACGCCGCGAGTGAAATTAGGACAGGTAACGTACGTACTTGTGTGACATGAACCATACAGCTGGATAGCAATACATCGCTGGCCAGCGAATGTTATTTAAAGTTTCTCAGACTGCTTTGAATTATGCCTTTATATCTATAGATATTCGATAGACGATGTCCCCTTTTCCATCCCGGCCGCGTCTGAGGTGGACGATCTCAGCAATGTCATCAACAAATTGCTGGAAGCAAAAAATGGTATGACGATTTTCGCACGAGGCTTGTAATATGTAGAACTTCTACATTACTACTGTGTAATTTGCCTACCGTTACTGTTACTTCTGCATCACTACTGTGTAACTTGCGTACCGTTACTGTTACTTCTACATTACTTCTGGGTAACTTGAGTACCATTACTGTTGCCTTGAATGTAGTATATCTTCCTTCTGATGAGCCTTGATCCCGTGGTCGAGGCTTCTGAACGGAAAAAAGGCAGAGTGCAAGCTTTAAAAAAAAAAAAAAATAAAAAAAAAAAGTAATGACCTGAGACATCCCGAGCATAATAATCCATATCTTTGCTTAGTTGTTACGGTTGTTGGCTTGAACTGTGTGTTCCACTCGGCTGTTTCAGGGGCTCACCGTGCTGTGGATTTCGACTTTCTGGTCCGGGGACAGTTTCTGCGTACCTCACTGGTCAACCACATGGACACGGAGGGGATTTCAACAGTACGTTTAAAAACTCGGCTGGGGTTTTGCCCAAGCTCGCGTACCTGTGTGTGGGGGGGGGGACACCACTGCCTTATAGCCGCTTGTCCTTAAATTAAACTGGGTTGGGCGCAGACTATGCTCGAGTGACCGTTGACAGAAGGTAATTTCTGTGCCTGTGACTTGCGCCTGATGCACGCCTGTGCGGATGCGTTTCAGGAAGAGGTGGTGGAGATCGAGTACGTGGAGAGGTTCACCGCGCCGCAGCCGGAGGAGTGCATGATGCACGACGACTGGATCAGCTCGGTGGACGCAGACGCGGAGTGGTGAGGGGGGGGGGGGGAGGAGCCTGCTGGGATTCATTAAAGCCAGCTTTAATCAGCTCTTCACTTATCTGAACGCTCAGGGCCCTGTTACTCAAATCACGGCCCCCGAGGTCCGAGCGCTGCTGGTTTTCCACCCTCCCTTTACCTGGGACTCAGGTGTGACTAGAGTCTGGCCAATCGGTAGCACTAATTGTTCAGTTAATTAGCTGGGGGAAAGAAAACCAGTGACTGATTTGGATTTGAGGTCCAGATTTGAGTATCCATGGCTTAGGGGATTCACATTTAGCAACGTGCAGCCAAAACAAGACCTTCACAAAGAGTGCAAACTGTGTTACAGGCATTTTATCTGTGTGAGGAAAGGGTGGAAACTGTACTTTGAGGGTGATATTGAACGAAAACTTTTAGAACTGCAGATCCGATGTATGGCTGTGACTTCAGTGGGACTAAAACGTCTCTCAGATCGTGTGTAACGCATTCAGTGCGCAGTTTGCATCCCACAGTACGCGTCTAAGCAAGCGGACGACGGCTTTAATGGATCCTCTCGATTCTGCAGGATCTTGACGGGCTCCTACGATAAGACGGCACGGATCTGGTCTCTCCAGGGAAAGGCTCTGATGAGCGTGGCAGGGCACACGGACGTGGTTAAAGACGTGGCCTGGGTCAAGAGAGGTGGGGCTTTACGGCTTATCATCCTGGTCCACAGTCAACAAAACTGTGAAGTCTTCATATGATGCATTAGGACTGGGCAAATCTTGTGATCATAGCCATACATCTCTAATAATCAGCAGCTCCTGTAGTTGGGGTAAATGGGGTATTAATTGAGAGAGACAGGGTGGTTGGGGGATGTAGCTGTGCTGAGTGTGGTTAGTTAAAATTATATCTGCCCCCAGTGCTGTAAGTGTGTGCGTGCTTGGCTGTTCTGTAAAATGTGAGCCAGGTGTGTTTGTGTGTGTGCTCTGGAGCTCTTCTGAAGAATGTGAGCCAGGTGTAAGTGTGTGTGTGTGCGTGCTGGGCTCTTGTGTAGAATGTGATGCAGGTATAAGTGTTTGTGTGTGTGTGTGTGTGTGTGCATGTTCTGGGCTCTTCTGTAGAATGTGATGCAGGTGTGTGCTGGGCTCCTGTGTCGAAGGTGATGCAGGTGTAAGTGTGTGTGTGCATGTTCTGGGCTCTTCTGTAGAATGTGATGCAGGTGTGTGTGTGTGTGCATGTTCTGGGCTCTTCTGTAGAATGTGATGCAGGTGTGTGTTGTGCATGTTCTGGCTCTTCTGTAGAATGTGATGCAGTGGTGTGTGTGGCATGTTCTGGGCTCTTCTGTAGAATGTGATGCAGGTGTGTGTGTGTGTGCATGTTCTGGGCTCTTCTGAGAATGTGATGCAGGTGTGGTGTGTGTGCATGTTCTGGGCTCTTCTGTAGAATGTGATGCAGGTGTGTGTGTGTGTGCATGTTCTGGGCTCTTCTGTAGAATGTGATGCAGGTGTGTGTGTGTGTGCATGTTCTGGGCTCTTCTGTAGAATGTGATGCAGGTGTGTGTGTGTGTGCATGTTCTGGGCTCTTCTGTAGAATGTGATGCAGGTGTGTGTGTGTGTGCATGTCTGGGCTCTTCTGTAGAATGTGATGCAGGTGTGTGTGTGTGTGCATGTTCTGGGCTCTTCTGTAGAATGTGATGCAGGTGTGTGTGTGTGTGCATGTTCTGGGCTCTTCTGTAGAATGTGATGCAGGTGTGTGTGTGTGTGCATGTTCTGGGCTCTTCTGTAGAATGTGATGCAGGTGTGTGTGTGTGTGTGCTGGGCTCCTGTGTCGAATGTGATGCAGGTATAAACGTGCGCGCGCGTGTGTGTGTGTGTGTTTGGCTCTCGTGTAGATGGGCTGACCTCGCTGCTGCTCACGGCTTCAGTGGACCAGACGGCGCTGCTGTGGGAGTGGGACTCTGAAAAGAACACCATCAGGGCTCGGCACTGTTGCCGTGGACACGCGGGGAGCGTGGACACCGTTGCTGTGGATCCCACCCAGACCAAGGTAAGGGAGGGGGAGGCGAACATGGTAACAGGTCGTCATGGAGAATTAAGATGTCTAAGATTCCAGCCATACTGGTGGAAGTGCACCAGGCACTAATGAGGTTAATTTAAAAAATAAGAAATAAATAATGGGTCCTATCATTCTGAGAAATTAGTTTAGGATTCATTGGACTGCCAGTTTAACCCAGTGTCAAGACCTCTTTACATGCGCCGTTGCTAACGTGAGAACTTGCTTTCACTTCTTTTCTTTCCCTCCATTTTTATTTCTCTATTTTCTTTACAGTTCTGCAGTGGCTCATGGGATACGATGCTTAAAATCTGGTCTGCAGGTATCGTTTTTCTAATCTTTATAGTTTTTTTTTTTCCTCCATCTTGTTCACAAAAAAAGTGAAGGAGTGAACGTGAACACATGAATATGTCCCCCCCCCCCGATAGTTCCCACCGACGAAGAGGACGAGGTGGAGGAGCAGCCGAACAGACCGAGGAAGAAGCAGAAAACCGAACAGATGGGCCTAACCCGAGTGAGAACCCTGCTCCCATCCTGAGCCCTGATTGGCCGCTTTGCCGTTCGGCTGAATTCTGATTGGACCAGGCGGTGTAGTGTGCGAGAGCGAGACCTTGTGATCTCTTAAAGTGGGTGAAGCGGTGACTCTGTAATTTGGTGATTCACTCGTTTCCGTGGAGAGCAAATCGCCTGTTATAAAAACCAGCGGAGTGAATCGAATTGAGAAAAACACAGCAAGGGCAGGGCAATCTTTGCAGTGAAATGGAAGCCAATTACATAAACTCATTTGTTTCACATCATAGGATGTTGTTCTGCTTTTTTTTAAAATTGAAAATTGCCTCCATTTGCCACATAAAAATAGGAGCGTTGTAGCTTAGCTCTGATACACCTGCCAGTAGCCAGGGACCATTTTACCCTCACTAGAACTAACACAGTGTAGTACAGGAGAGCCAGTGATGACTGGAGGAGGTGAACATCTCACTGCCAGCTGGTAACCCAGTAGCTATTAGCCGAGAGGAAGCTTATGCAATATTAACCTAGAAAAACCTGGCCAACTTGAGCCCCAGCCTACTACCTTGATGGAAGTAGCTAATTTGGCTCCACTGTACCTGACTCCAGTTCAAAGGTGGGTTACAAACAGAGAAGCAAACTGATATCCTGGCTATAGGACCTACTCTAGGGGTCTGCAGCCCCTGGTGCTGGAGAGCGACACACTCAACTGCTTTTTGTTTTCACCCAAAATCTGCGCCCAGTTCAGACCCAGGTAACCAGGTGAAGTGAGTTCAGCTGCTGTAGTTTATCAATTAAGTGCAGAGTACCAATGAAAACCAGCAGAGCCTGTGGCTCTCCAGGACCAGGGCTGCAGACCCCTGACCTAGTCTCAGCTTTGACTGAGTGCATTTACAGACTCAGGTATGTGGAGGTGCTTTAGAGCAAAGCTTTTGACTGATCTCTGATAGGTCAGTGGTTTTTAAGCACAGGTTAATCTATCCTAAGATTATTACAGCCTGTCCCATCTGTGGCACTCATACAGTTCTCACCCAATCATGACCCTCGTCTAGACGCCCCACATGACCCTGTCTGCTTTCTCACCCAATCCTGACCCTCCTCTAGACGCCCCTCATGACCCTGTCCGGACACAACGAGGCCGTTTCCTCCGTGCTGTGGACCGACAACGAGGAAGTGTGCAGTGCATCGTGGGATCACACCATGAGGCTGTGGGACGCAGAGACGGGGAGCGTGAAATCCACCCTGGTGGGTTACGCACGTAGCTCCGCCCACCCCCCCATACAACCCCCCCCCCTGCTGAGGAACACACACGGCGGGCTGCATTACTGCTTGCCTGCTGAGGAACACACACGGCCTGCATTACTGCTTGCCTGCTGAGGAACACACACGGCCTGCATTACTGCTTGCCTGCTGAGGAACACACACGGCCTGCATTACTGCTTGCCTGCTGAGGAACACACACGGCCTGCATTACTGCTTGCCTGCTGAGGAACACACACGGCCTGCATTACTGCTTGCCTGCTGAGGACACACACGGCCTGCATTACTGCTTGGGGCGGAGGCGTGAGGACACACACGGCCTGGATTACTGCTGCCTGTGAGGAACACACACGGCCTGCATTACTGCTTGCCTGCTGAGGAACACACACGGCCTGCATTACTGCTTGCCTGCTGAGGAACACACACGGTCTGCATTACTGCTTGCCTGTGTCGCTCTGTGCGCACGTGGGAATCGATCATTTTTGCGTTCTTTCACAGACGGGGAGCAAGGTGTTCAACTGCGTGTCGTACTCTCGGCTGTGTCGGCGCCTGGCTACGGGCAGCACCGATCGGCACGTCAGACTCTGGGACCCGCGGTCCAAAGGTGAGGCCCGATCTCGCCGCGAGAAGACGGCCGGGTAAGGGCTCGCGCACGGAGACTCCACCCACTCACCTGACCTTTCCCCGTTTTCCCCTGAATCCAGACGGCTCGCTGGTCCTGCTGTCGCTGACGTCCCACACGGGCTGGGTGACGGCGGTCCACTGGTCCCCCTCTAACGAGCAGCAGCTGGTCTCTGGGTCCCTGGACTGCGTGGTCAAGCTGTGGGACACAAGGAGGTGCGTGAGCCACCGTTCACACTAAAAAAAAAAATAAAAAAAACAGGCCTCTGTGATGTCACACTGCGGAATGGGGGTTGTCATGGTAAACGTTTTGTGACCTCATCCCTTTGATCCTCTTGTGTGTGTGTGCGCGCTGCAGCTGCAAGGCTCCCCTGTATGACCTGGCTGCCCACGAGGACAAGGTGCTGTGTGTGGACTGGACGGACAACCAGGTAAGATCCCTGCGCGTCTTCGAGGGCATGATGGCGGGTGGAATTCCTGCGTCTGTTTCGCGACTCTCTTCCTCTGACTCTCGTCTCCTCTGACTCTGACTCTGGTCTCCTCTGACTCTGACTCATTTCCTCTGACTCTGACTCTCCTCTCTGCACGCAGCTGCTGTTGAGCGGAGGGGCGGACAACAAGCTGTACACCTACAGGTACTCTGCCAACGCGTCTGACGCCGGAGCCTAGGCCCGCCAACGCCACTCCCGCCACCAGGAACGAGATCGCCACGGCAACACGACAATCGCAACAAGGGCAGGGTTACAGCCTTAAACCTGCAGACAGGACCTCTGGGATGATTTTGACAGATGGCAAACGTTTGTTTGTTTTGCGGTTTGAAATAGTTTTTAAAATTCATTTTAAACACTTGGAATGCAGTGTTTTTTTTTCTTTTCCTGTGACGATAAGTCCAGGTTCATCTGTAATCCCCCCTGTGTATTGTCTTGGCTGGTAAAAATGTTGGAAAAACTGTGGAATGAAAGGCTTCATTGTAAAAGGTAAATACCGATTCGCTGAGTTATTGTGGGATTGTTTAAAAAGACCTCCCTACATTCTGTCAAATACTTTTGTACTGTTGTCAATTTCTTGTCATCCTTATTTTTTTTAAAGATGTGTCGTTCATAAGAGTAGATTTGTGATTTGTAAACAGAACGGAGTTGTGAACCTATGTTGTACATGTAAGAAAGAACGGGATTTGGTTGGGGAATTAAGCTGTTTAATTGCTTGGATGGCTTGAATCTGCTTGTGATTCAGTTACAGCAGTCTTAAGGTCCAAATATGCCATGGATTGATCTACTGAAGCTTACTTCAGCTGCTTACATGTCTGCCCTTGTTCTTAGTTTCTGTTGCATTTCATGTAAATGAACTTCAGGCCTTCTTGTCAGGAAGCATTTATTGTTTCATATTTTCATGCAGCCTGTCATTTCATGGTTTTAAAAATGATGATGCTGCTTAGGGCCATAATATCCTTAAAACATCACTCGCAAACTGAATTATGAAATGGCATATGCAATACAATGTTAGATGTTTATCATGTGAAGCCATTCTCGAAGGCCAGTCCCATCTCTTTATGTTTTTATTGAGACTAGTTGAGGACTAGATTGTTTCTTGCTGATTTCAGTGTCATTTCTCTGAATTTCACTAAGAGCTTGGGGTAACAGAGTGTAATGGAAATAGTCTAATGTTGCATCTCTTATTCCTAAGTTTTTTGCATCAGACCTTGGACAAAAACAATGTTTTTTCACATATGCGTGTGAAGATAATTCATTAAAATATGTTTACAGCATTGCTTGTGCCGTCTTGAAACTTATGTCTGGTAGCTATATGTCTGTTACCACCTTAGGGTACATTGCCTGCACACTGCTGTGCCAATCTTTTGGTGTTGATTATAGGGACTGCCTGACTAGCTTGTAACATTAATGCAGAGACATTCATGCATGACAAACCCAAAACGGGGCAGTTCTGTGAGAACGTTCAGTTCTTTAACTGTAGGAACGTAATGTCTTACTGAAACAAAAAGGAGTAGAAACTGCATTAACCCTTCCGTTAGTTAAACAGTTTGCTACACTTGCAATACATCTGGACAAAAAATGACTAGTTTGGGTTAGTCATAATATGATGTATATATCCTTTTATATATCCTTTTAAAGAATATATATTAATCAAAAAGCCATTCTCGTCTCTTGTCCTAAAAAAATGTGACTGGTTTTATAAAAACTTAATATTTAGTAACTTAATATTTCAGGGTTCAGACCACAACAATCAAGGTCCAGATCACAGTGCATCTTGTTAAATATACTCAAACTGACTAACATGCAATATGGTAAAATGTATTGCTTCACATTTTTCACACAAGGAATCCAAATTAGACTTTTATGAGGGCCGCTTATGGTGTTTATACGCCGGTAAAATTCAACAAACGGCGGATGTCAACAATTTTTCACCAAATAAGTGAACCAAACGCTCGCTCCCACAGATGTGCTCTCCTCCTTTGAATTCGCTGTCGGTGCAGCGACACCTAGCGGCGCGGATGAACCGCAGCTTCACATCCTGTTTTTCCCAATAAAGCCGTGGATAAAAGCGACCGTATCCTCCACTACTGGCAGCGCGGAAAGGTAATGTAGCCAGCTGTCAGCGATGGAATAATGCATACAGTAGCTAACGTTCTTCAGTGCTAATTAACGAGGTTGTCAGGAGTGGTTTACACGTGAGACGGGTGAAAAATGGGAGGAATAAATCGGAATTTTGTCCTTGTGCAGACCTTATACCGTGGAAATTCAATGTGGACATATAATCTGATAGGGCTGGCGTACACGTAGACCTAGCGACTCCGGGACTGAGTCACATCTTTTTTTGTATCGGTAAGAAGTAGCTAGCTGGCTATTGTTATGATTAAACGTAACGTTTTAACGCGTAATTCGACTAGCTTGCTTGGCTCGTCTCTAACTCCTAACCGGAGAAAGCAGTCCTTTTCCTGTTCAACTTCATGGACAGCTAAAATAGAGCAGGTGTTCTGCACGGAGATCTTATGTCAGAATTGCAGTCGGTGTGAAACGCAGATGTTAGGCACTTGATAGCAGGTTGTAAAAAAAAAACATGACCTTCACTTGCTAAATAGATACCTCTTGAAAACTGTGCAAGGGTTAAAGTAATTTTATGCAGAATATGTTTTTTTTCATCATAAGGCTAAATTATCGTGGCGGTTTCCTCGACTGGATCATCGTTGGAGTTAAACCTCGCTATTTGGTTAGGTTTCTCATGGTAGGTAGGGGTAGGGCGCATTGTCTTCCGGACACGGTGCATTTTGAAAAATGTATGTGTTGGCAACTAACGTTTATATTATCTTGTGACACTGTCTTTATTAACGTTGCATTAAGCAATTAGCTAGAGAAAAGATAATTCAATTGGCTGCTTCTGAATGAGTCGGACAAACAGCTGTCACCTTTTCCGTTTTCCACCTTATTCCTGCTAGTTACTTCTTCGCTTGTGGACACGGTGCTGCTCTATAGTTAATTTGAACAAACGTAACACACATTATTCGCAAGTATTGCTTTAAATGGGCACGGGGCTATTCCTGTAATCATTAATGTAATTTGATGTGTTGTTGTTAAAAAAACACGCGGAGTCCAGTAATGTCTTTCACTACCTAGGTATACCGAGATGTAGCAAACTTCAACTGCCTTTTTAAAAAGGTAAGTTTTTATTTATTTATTCTGAAATGACTCGCATGTTTCGAACGGATCTATTATATTTTAAATACTGTGTAGGCTACGCTTAACACGTGCATGCTGCCCCCCACACAGACCTGAAAGACAGCGGCATAGAAAATGGACAGTTACGGGTAGGTGTTCAGCTGTAAAATACTGAATTGGCAGACTGGATACTGTGGCCTGTATTAAAACCGCGGCGAGCCGTCTCAGTCCTCAGACCACCTCTTTTACCATCCCAGGTTCTCCGGAGATATGTTCAGTGGCCGGGCGGTGCTGGGCGACGACAGCTCGGTCATGGCCCGAATGCAGAAGAAATTCTGGAAGACCAAACAGGTTCTGATTAAAGCGACGGGCAAGAAGGAGGACGAGTATGTGGTGGCGTCTGACGCGGACCTGGATGCTAAGCTTGAGGTGTGCTAACGCCTGACCACAAAACGTTAGACATTTATTCAAAGAAATGTGCTGGAATAAAACTGGAATTCTGGAGCAGTCACGCGTTTTTGGAACAGACTTCAGGTTCTGCTGCATTACGGTAGATAATGTTTCAGGGACTTTGTCCTAAATTATTTGCTTGCCAGAACTTCTTATTCAGGGTGACGTACGTACATTTTTCATATTGGCCACTTAAAGGGCTGCTCATTCAAACTGCCATCCCTGGGCTTTGCATGGCGTATTTGCTTAGACGGTGCGTGTTTGGTGCATTTCCGACAGACTCCGCTGAGTAACGGCTGGGTTGCTGGGTCACAGAGGTCGGAGGTCATCTCTGTGAATCAGAGTCAACATGACACTGCGCTGCTGGCTTCCTCCAACTGTCATTTTATTATGGGCTTGTGCTCTCAGCCAGTTTACACACACACACACACACACACAGTCTCTCTCTCTCACACACACACACAATCTCTCTCTCTCTCTCACACACACACACACACACACACACACACACACACACACAACACACACACACTCTTTTGGCTGCTGGTGAGGAGTTGAAGACTGGGTGTGTTACAGTTTGTAAAGGGTTGTTGTATTACTGATAACGATAGTGTTGCTGGTTGGTGTGTGTGTTGTGTGCATACGTGGGTGCTGTTGTTGGTCGCGCTTGTTTGGGTATTTGTGTGTGTGTGTTTGGCCGTGCATGGTGTGTGTGTGTGTGCTGCGGTGGGTTGGTGTGTGGGCATGTTGGTATATGTGTGTGTTTGCACACGTGCATGGGTGTGTGTGTGTGTGCGTGCATGCGTGTATAATGTGTGTGTGTGTGTGCGTGTATAATGTGTGTGTGTGTGTGTGTGTGTGAGCATGTATGCGTGGGTGTGTGCGTGCATGTGTTTGTGTGTGTGTGTGTGTGTGTGTGTGCAAGCGCGTGTTTGTGTAGTGGTAGTGCATGTAGAAGCTCCTCACTCTCACACTCCAGTGGGTAGTGAAATGGCTTCTCTGTGGAGGGCGATGCTCGTGCTGTTTATGACCGCGCTCTCCAGACCGGCCCAGTCCTGCTGACTCAGCACTTTCTAAGATGACCGTCAATGTAGCGTGGTTCGTTTATATTCACTTATAAATAGCTTATGTATACTTAAGTATTTATAGCCTACTTCTTATGTAAGAGTAAACACAGAAATTTTGGCACAATGTTCTGTGTGCAGCCGTGGAAGAAATGGAGGAAGCGTTGGAATATTGAGTTAGGCAGGGTCAGGGTTTATGTTTAAATAATAGAATTTTTTTTTTCTGTGCTCTGTAAATTTCAGTGTTTGTCCATTTCAGATTTTTGGTGGCGCTGTAAAGGGAGGCGTACGGTTTTATTTATTAAATGAAAGCAGGTTTGAGGATGAGAATTGAAAGCGTAGGTTTTGTTAACGACGGTTTCTCTCTTTTTTAAAATTGTTTATTTTGTCTTTCTCTCTCTCTCTCCACAGTTTTTCCGATCAGTGCAGGCCACGTGCACCGAGCTGCTGAAAGTGGTGGAGAAGTACCAGGAGCGAATCACGCGTGAGTACGGCGCGAGGGGGCGGGGTCTGAGAGGCGCAAGGGGGTCCTGTGCGTGGGGGGTGTCCCTAACTGCGCTGTCCCTGCTGTGGTCCCCCCCCCCCTCCCAGATCTGTCCCAGGAGGAGAATGAGCTCGGGCTCTTCCTGCGCTTCCAGGCGGAGCACGACAAGACCAAGGCGGGAAACATGATGGACGCCACCAGCAAGGCCCTGTGCACCTCCGCCAAGCAGAGGTATCGCATGCTCCCCCTCCTGCTCCTCCTTCTCCTCCTCCTCCCCCCCTCCACTATCTCCTCCTCCCCAGTCTCAGAGCCTCAGCCCCTCAGTCAGAGCCAGAATCAGGGCATGAAATCAACTTTTTTCACGCCAATGGCAAGAGTGGCTTGTGGATTGTAAAAATCACCAGCCATTTTCAGCATTTTACCTGCCACATTAATTTTACAATATAACGCAACCTGGTCGGCTACCTGTCAAAGTGGCTTGCTAGAGTAGAAAATCTTGCCAGCCACAATCCAAATTTCACCATGATTTGGCTCATTTAATTTCATACTCTGGCCAGAAGAGACCTTGTTGCTTGTGGTGCTTGTTATGTTTGGCACTGATAGCCAGTAGTTCATCACTCATCAGAATGTTCTGTCATCTGTGCTGTCTGGAGAGGCCTGTGTCTCTCTCTCTCTCTCCTGACTGTGTCCCTGTTAAACCCGACTCCGCCCCCCTGCCCCGCCTCGCCCCGCCCCGTCCCCGCCCCGCCCCAGACTGGCGCTCTGCGCCCCCCTGCAGCGCCTGGAGCAGGAGATGGAGACGTTTCGGCGGCGGGCCATCACGGACACCCTGCTGACGGTGGGGCGCATGGAGAAGTCTCGCACAGAGTACCGGGGCGCCCTGCTCTGGATGAAGGACGTGTCCCAGGAGCTGGACCCCGACACGTACAAGCAGCTGGAGAAGTTCCGCAAGGTCAGCGGGAGGGGCTGAGCGAACGTGGAGGGGGGGGGCGGATTTTTGGCAGAGACTCGCGCTTGTCGTGAAGTGCCGAAATGTTCCCCAACCCCAGTGTCCTGGCCCAGTTCCCAGCCTCGCCCTCTCCCCGTCGCCCTGGGTTAATTTGCTGAATAGGTCCTTACCTTCCCTCTCCCATCTGCGCGGTGTGTGATGTGCGGTGAGCGTTCCGGCACAAAATGGCCGCCGCGCGGCTCTCAGGTGGTCTCTGCTTCACTCTGTGGTGGCTGGGGTGAATGGGCCCTGTGTGCAGCTGAAGAAAGGAAAGGCAGATGAGACCGGAGAACACAGATCTGCTGTGATTACCCTGCGGTCACACCACCCCCACCACCCCCCCCCCCCCGGAGGAAGAGTTTAGGCCCGGTCTCTTTGAGCATTTGGGGGCACGGTGGTGGTATAAAACCTGCAACCCCACGCATACACATTAGGCTCACGGTGGCGGACCGTGGGGGGGTATGGCAGGTGGTGGCGGACCGTGGGGGGGGGGGGTGGATGAGTCAGAGGGCCGGCTGATAGTCTCACTCTTTGTTGGAGGCACCTTTCACACAGTAACTATCAGGTCTCAAATGTTGGGAGCTCAAAACAATCTCACTTTCAATCTCTGCGAAACTGTACCTAATGTAACACGCTCAACTAGAGAATGCCACAGATTCATTTAGTCTGGTCTGGATGTCTGTGGTATGGGCATCTGCTAACTGTCCTAAGTGGTGACAACAAAATTGCAGATTTAAAAAAGAAATAATTTATTATGCACTATCTTGTGTCTGCTTTTGCTGAGATAAAAGACAACGTACATTACTGAAAGTTTTACAGCGTTTAGGACTCTGCAGAAGCCGGTTTAACAGTGTGTCCTGGTGGCCTCTGTCAGAGCATGAACCCCGCTCCCCCATTAAAATATAAATGGGGCTCATTAAATATGAATGCCCTCTGGACAAAGTGAAGGTGGCCACCTCATCGCCTGATGGCACTGCTTGGCTCCTGGGTCTGCCTCAAAACCTTCCATTCCTCCACCTCTTCCCTTCCTTCACCGTTTTCATATTTTAACGATGTTACTAATCTCTCTCTCTGAGATGTTTAAAAGAACTGACGGAAAGTTGCTGGAACAAGCTTGGGACCCGTGCCTGCGAAAGTCTCAGGCAAAATGAGATATATACTTCAGCGGGGCACCATTTTACATTTTACTTTTTGGTTTTTATACATGTTATTTGAAGCACAACTGCTCTTGTTTGTGACAGCTAAAATCCATGTGGCTTTTTCACTGGGAGGTGGAGCAGTTTGCCCACATTTCCACACAGCACGACCAAGCAGCTGCGTCATCTGTGAAAATTCTATGGCAGGATGGAGAAATTCTACACCCTTATCCGTTGCATTGTGCTTTTTTTTTTTTTTGGGCTGGAACCGAGAATTAATCGAGATGGATTGTGGGTAATTTCCTGTGATACGTCCGCCATCTTGTCTCGCAGTTATACTTGTACAGAAATGCTTTAAGCAACAAAAACCAGGATAGGCCCCCTTTCCTTATAATCCTTTAACTGTCTGCTGTCGGCTGACTTATTCAGCAAAATGCTGCTTGGAAAAGAAAGCTAGTTCTTTTCTTTTTTTGGGGGGGGGGGGGGGGGCATTGAGGCCTGTGTGCGCCTCAGTGCACACACAATGTTTGCTCTCTCACAGGGAAAACACCATTATCTCAGCCCTCCTCCAGGGAAAACAGGAAGAGTTCCCCAGAGACCCTGAAGTGTCTCTGTGCGACTGTGTAATCAGCCGGCTTCCAGTCGTACCCAAACCTGAAGCGCCGTGTCGAAGCTGTGAAAAAGCAGATTTCAGTTTCTGCAGAGAGAAATTCACTTTTCAACAGAGAATATACAACGCCTATGCAAGTTTACAGATATAAATAAACGTTAAATATTTAAGATATTAAATATTTAGATTTCTTTCCATTACACTTGTCTAGTAAGGCCAAATTGTCACCATGTATTTGTTATGATACCATAGATGGCTTGACTTGATCCTTGAAAACTATTTCAAGCCTGTGTCACCTGACTGGGTCACATGACAAACTAGTTGTGCGTGTAAGTCCGTGTGCATGTTAAAGCATGATTTCCTGCTGTTACTCTCTGCACTGTGTGGCTTGGAACACCAGGAGAAACACAGGTAACGCAGCTCATTCGTGATCACGGTGGTCATCTCCAGGTACAGGCCCAGGTGCGGAACACTAAGGGCCAGTTTGAGAAGCTGAAGAACGACGTGTGCCAGAAGGTGGACATGCTGGGGGCCAGCCGCTGCAACATGCTGTCCCACTCGCTCACCACGTATCAGGTGCGTCCCAAAATTACTGTCCCACTCGCTCATCTCCTACCAGGTCTGTCCCAAATTTACTGTCCCACTCGCTCACCACCTACCAGGTCTGTCCCAAATTTACTGTCACTCTGCTTCACCACCTACCAGGTCTGTCCCAAATTTACTGTTCTGATACTACACCACCTACCAGGTCTGTCCCAAATTTACTGTCCCACTCGCTCACCACCTACCAGGTCTGTCCCAAATTTACTGTCCCACTCGCTCACCACCTACCAGGTCTGTCCCAAATTTACAGTCCCACTCACTCACCACCTACCAGGTACATCCCAAAATTACTGTTCTGATACTACACCACCTACCAGGTCTGTCCCAAATTTACTGTTCTGATACTACACCACCTACCAGGTCTGTCCCAAAATTACAGTCCCTCTACCTCACCACCTACCAGGTCTGTCTCAAATTTACTGTCCCACTCGCTCACCACCTACCAGGTCTGTCCCAAAATTACTGTCCCACTTGCTCACCACCTTCCAAGTCCGTTCCAATATTACCGTCCATGTCCCTTTCCACACTCAGAGAGCTGTTTAGTCTCAGTAGGCTTGGATGTCTAAATGGTTGAAATGCTGCTGGACTGTGTGCTTGTCCGTGTTGACACGGAGGGCTGATATCTATGTTACATTACATTACATTTACTTAGCAGACGCTTTTATCCAAATCGACGTACAGTAAGTGCATACCAAAGGTCATTGGAACAACTGCAAAACACAGGTCCGATAAGGTGCAATACTCATTTTGTACAGTTATGCACAGCCATGAACACATTAAGTCCAGTTCACACAGTAAACATTACGCTGACCTAACCTATGCTATCTGCCTGCCCCGCCCTCCGCAGACCACCCTCCTGCACTTCTGGGAGAAGACCGCTCACATGATGTCCGGCATCCACGTGGCCTTCCAGGGCTACGTGCCATACCAGTTCACCACACTCAAGGTGCCGGCACTGATGTGTGTGTGTGTGTGTGTGTGTGTGTGTGTGTGTGTGTGAGTGTGAGTGCGTAAGTGTGTTAATCGGTTCACCACACTCAAGGTGTCGACATTGAAGTGTGTGTGTACGTGTGAGTGTGTATAGCGTTTGTGCGTGTGTGTGTGCTTGTGAATGAGTGCACTAAACATCGTGTTTGGCTTTTTTTAGTGTAGTATAATTCCCTGTGCACTGCACGTGTCTATATTGTGAGGTTGGGCTGTTTTTGTTTTTGATGGGAAATGTAGTTTGTGTGTGTTTGTTGTGAGGTGGGGCTATTTTGTGCTTGATGGGAAATGTAGTTTCTCTGGTCTGCGTCTCCTGTCAGGAGCTGCGGGACCCCCTGGAGCAGCTGGCCGAGGGGAGGGCTCAGGAGAAGAGCCAGGAGAGCGCCGCTAAGACCCGCTCCGACAAGTGAGCCAACTGCTGCCCCTTTCACCCCCAACGGAAACGGACTGTCCTTCACAGACACTCACCCCCAACGGAAACGGACTGTCCTTCACAGACACACACAGACACTCACCCCCAACGGAAACAAACTGTCCTTCACAGACACACAGACACTCACCCCCAATGGAAACGGACTGTCCTTCACAGACACTCACCCCCAACGGAAACGGACTGTCCTTCACAGACACACACAGACACTCACCCCCAACGGAAACAAACTGTCCTTCACAGACACACACAGACACTCACCCCCAACGGAAACGGACTGTCCTTCACAGACACACACCCCCAAAGGAAACGGACTGTCCTTCACAGACACACACAGACACTCACCCCCAACGTAAACGGACTGTCCTTCACAGACACACACAGACACTCACCCCCAACGGAAACGGACTGTCCTTCACAGACACACACAGACACTCACCCCCAACGGAAACGGACTGTCCATCACAGACACTCACCCCCAACAGAAACGGACTGTCCTTCACAGACACTCACCCCAAACGGAAACGGACTGTCCTTCACAGACACACACAGACACTCACCCCCAACGGAAACGGACTGTTCATCACAGACACTCACCCCCAACGGAAACGGACTGTCCTTCACAGACACTCACCCCAAACGGAAACGGACTGTCCTTCACAGACACACACAGACACTCACCCCAACGGAAACGGACTGTCCTTCACAGACACACACAGACACTCATCCCCAACGGAAACGGACTGTCTTTCACAGACACTCACCCCCAACGGAAACGGACTGTCCTTCACAGACACTCACCCCCAACTAAACGGACTGTCCTTCACAGACACACATTCATTCCCAACAGAAACAGACTGTCCTTTACAGACACACACATGCGTGCACACACACACACACATTCCCAACAGAAACTAACTGTCCTTTACAGACACACACACTCTCACCTGTTCCCAACAGAAACAGACAGTCCTTCTCAGGCACACACACCCTCATTCCCAACAGAAACCTGAATCGACTGTCACCCGAGTATCAGGCCAAACTAGGCCTTCTGGTTGAGGCTGTAGAGTAAATGGCCTCTCATGCACACAGACACACCTGAGCAGTCAGCATGAATTAACCTTGCAGTGCGCACAGCCCCAGGGAGTTTATTCCAGTGGGTTAGTAATGCTACGGCATTTAAGGCAGCTGCAGTGTCAGTGATGTTACCAGGCCTGGGGGGGAGTTTTTGGGGGGGGGGGGGGGTCTAGCTCCTCCGCAGGCTGTTACGCCCATTGCTAGTGTTGCCAGATCTGAAAACACTGAACCTGCCCAAAGCCATTTTCCCCCACACAATAACAAACATTTTTTTTTTTTTTTTAAGTAGCCCAGTTGGCATCTGGCAACATTTCCCCATTGCACACCTCATCTCCATCTCCACCCCCCACCACCACCTTTTCAGCCACGTCTCGCGGAGATGAACGCAGTAGACGAAAGAAACAGCTATCACAGCTAAGTGTTTCTGGTTTTCCCTTAGGTTGATATCCCTGGACGAAGACAAACCTGGCAACTCGGTCTCAGATGCTGGTATGTTGGATTTAAAAGCCTACATTTCATGCCTTTTTAAAAAAAAGAAAAAAGAAATCCTGTCGGTTGATCATTTCTAATTTGACAGCACTACTGGGGCTGTACAGTAAGTAATCTGCTTTTTTGGCCAGTTCATAGTTTGTATGCTCATTAGGAACTGCTGGGGAATTTTGTGGAGGTGGTCGGGTGGCTCCTCTGGGTGTGGGCAGACAGAAATGCATCACTGTACTGCAAAGCTCCAAACTGCAGCGGTGTGAAATGCCGATCTGTGCTTGTGGGTGTGGCTCTGCCTGCAGGCTCCGCCCTCGGAGCGGAGGTGCAGAGCCGGGACAGCGACGGCTCCCTGTGCGCCAGTCTGGACTCCGGTGAGTACTGCGGCACCATGCTGATGATGAACCCTGCGGGAGTCCTGCAGCACCCATCAGCTCGACGTTATTCACTGCCTCTGTGTGTGTGTGTGTGTGAGCATCCGTCCCATGATTCTGTGTGTGTGTGAGTGTGAGTGCATCCGTCCCATGATTCTGTGTGTGTGTGTGCGTGTGCGTGTGCGTGAGCGTGCGTGTGTGCCTATAGAACACTGCTGCCACTTTTACTATTCAGAAATATAATTTAAATAGATTTTTACTTCACTGTCTGAATTGGATTGGAATGGACTGTGCATGTGTAAGGCCTCTTGCACACTCTACACAAGGAACGCCGTGCGCAACGATGCAACAAGCAACGCAATGGGGCGTTTCTCACGCGCTTGTGTAGCAAAATGCGCAGTGCACATTCTGTGACGCGATGCAAACGTGTGGTTCAATTCCCCGCCTTTCTGTTAGAGGCGCTAAACATAAATACTGTTTAACAAACAACTACAAACAGGGAAGTAATCATTTCTGCTCCAAAGTCACTCGCTCCAGCCAGATTAGCCTATGCTGCCACCTTGTGGTTTAGCAGTATATAACCTGTGTGCATGTCCGTGCGTGTGCGTGCATGCCTTTGTGTGCGCTGTGTGAGTATGGTTGTGTGTACATGCATGCGTGTGTGTACATGCACGTGTGTGAGTATGCTTGTGTACATGCATGCGTGTGTGTACATGCACGTGTGTGAGTATGCTTGTGTACATGCATGCGTGTGTGTACATGCACGTGTGTGAGTATGCTTGTGTGTTTGCGTGTGGGAGTATGCTTGTGTGTACATGCATGTGTGTGTGCATGTGTGTACATGCACGTGTGTGAGTATGCTTGTGTACATGCATGCGTGTGTGTACATGCACGTGTGTGAGTATGCTTGTGTGTCCATGCATGTGTGTTTGCGTGTGGGAGTATGCTTGTGTGTACATGCATGTGTGTGTGCATGTGTGTACATGCACGTGTGTGAGTATGCTTGTGTGTACATGCATGTGTGTTTGCGTGTGGGAGTATGCTTGTGTGTACATGCATGTGTGTGTGCATGTGTGTACATGCACGTGTGTGAGTGTGCTTGTGTGTACATGCATGTGTGTGTGCGTGCACGTGTATGCAAGTGTGAGAGTATGCTTGTGTGCACATGCATGTGTGTGCGCGTGTGTACATGCACGTGTATGAGTATGCTTGTGTGTACATGCATGCGTGTGTGTGTATGCTTGTGTGCATATACATGTGTGTGTGCGTGCGCGTGTGTGAGTATGCTTGTGTGCATATGCATGTGTGTGTGCGTGCGCGTGTGTGAGTATGCTTGTGTGTACATGCATGTGTGTGCGCGTGTGTGTGTGTGTGTGTGAGTGTGTGTGAGTGTGTGTATAGTGTGTGTGTGAGTGTGTGTGTGTGTGTATAGTGTGTGTGCGCGTGTATGCACAGTGTTAATGTTCACCCCGTGTGTGATCCAGCCCTGTGTGAGCTGACTGGCTCCCTCAGTGCCCTCGACACAGACGACGACCTCCTGCTCCCTGACCCTCCAGGGGTTCAATCCCATCAGCCACCTCTGCCTAACGCCCTCCCTGAGCCTGAGCCCACAGCACCCCCTGCTGGCCTCATGTGGTTCAACAGCACCCCACCACCAGAGGAGCCCACACCCATAGAGTCCCCTGGGCTGGGTAAAACTGCCTGCCATTCTACACTGTCCAGAGATTCAGAGCCCCTCCCTGATTCACCTCTATACTGTACAGGCATGCAGTTTCACCTCTATACTGTACAGGGCTGCAGATTCACCTCTATACTGTACAGGGCTGCAGATTCACCTCTATACTGTACAGGGCTGCAGATTCACCTCTATACTGTACAGGGCTGCAGATTCACCTCTATACTGTACAGGCATGCAGATTCCCCTATACTACGCGCAATCACTCTATACTGTACAGTGCTGCAGATTCACCTCTATACTGTACAGGCATGCAGATTCACCTCTATACTGTACAGGCATGCAGATTCACCTCTATACTGTACAGGGCTGCAGATTCACCTCTATACTGTACAGGGCTGCAGATTCACCTCTATACTGTACAGGGCTGCAGATTCACCTCTATACTGTACAGGGCTGCAGATTCACCTCTATACTGTACAGGGCTGCAGATTCACCTCTATACTGTACAGGGCTGCAGATTCACCTCTATACTGTACAGGGCTGCTTATTCACCTTGATACTGTACAGGGCTGCAGATTCACCTCTATACTGTACAGGGCTGCAGTTTCACCTCTATACTGTACAGACCTGCAGATTCACCTCTATACTGTACAGGCTGCAGATTCACCTCTGATACTGTACAGGCTGCAGATTCGCCTCATACTGTACAGCTGCAGTTCACCTCTACTGTCATGACTGCAGATTCACCTCTATACTGTACAGAGCTGCAGATGGAGCCCTGTACTGCAGAGGGGTTGGCCTGATCGTTCCTCCCCTGGCCCTGACTGCACACCTGTCTCCTCCTTCCTGACGGGCAGCACCCCTCTCCTCTCCTGCTCTTGCCGTCCTGTCGCTGGACCCGACTGAATTGGGCTCTTACAGACCGCCTCTCTGCTCAGAGCTGTGCCCCTGTCCTTATGTCACATCCTGTTCCTGCTCCACTCTCTGCGTATTGTCCTGGTTTGTGCTGGAGTGGCTCACTGGGGTCTGTGTTTTCGCCGTTAGGAGACGGCTCTGTGCTTCCTCTGTAGACAGTCGTGTGCTACAGGTTAGCTTTGCTCATTTTCGATGTGTGACCTAGTCTTCCCTGTAGGTCACTGTGGGTGAAGGAGTCTGCCAAATAGGTGGATAAATTAAGATTTTCTCTCTCTCTTTCTCTCTCTCTCTCCTCCCTCACTGTCTCCCCCATCTCGCTGTCTCTCTCTGTTTTGTGCTTGCTCTCTCTCCGTCTTGTGCTCATGCTCACTCTCCCTCTCTCCCTCTCTCTCTCTCTCCATCTTGCGGTCACACACACTCTCTCTCCTGCCCTGCAGTGGCCACAGACCTGCTGCTGGATCCTCCTCAGCAGAAGCAGCGGGAGGAGGATGAGGATGGAGAGATGATGATGACGAAGGGGGACCTGTCCTTCCTGCAGGACATCCTGAGCCCGGGCCCCTCGGGGAGCAACGAGTTCAGCCGCGAGTGGCAGGACGCTTTCGGCTGCTTCGAGCCCCCGGTGGCCCCGCCCCCCGCCGCGGCCGCCGGCGCCCCTGCCCTCTCCCCCTCTCACCCCACCGGCTCCTCCGGCTTCCTGCCCTCCCAGCTGCTGGACCAGAGCCTCAGCTCCACAGGTCTGTGTCTGCGGCAGCCTGCCCCCTGGTGGCCGGAGGAGTTCTCTGCTACCAATATGTCCGTTCCACTGTACATGCTGTAGCGTCCCGCTCAGTGTGGGTATAGGGGTCCCATATTCACATTCAAATGGAAGGGGCACTGTCTAACGTCTGGATGTCCATATTGATTGTTGTGTTAGATAAGGTTCAAAAAACATTCCCCTGAAATTATTTTGCTGTCCTTATTTTTTCAGGTTGGGCAACCCCGCCCATGTTTCAGGCTCCGCCCCTGCAAGGCCCACAGGCTCCTGACCAGGCTCCACCCACTCAGGGTGCTCCCAAGACTACAGCCAATGGTGAGAGCTCTCTAATGGGGCAACGTGGATCTGTGTGTGTGTGCACGTGCACCGTAGAGAGGATCGAGTTAAGTTGTGATAGTTTCTGTGATGACAGGGCTTTTGGGGGCTGTGATTGTTTCTGTGTGGCTGTAGTTTTGGAGGGAGGCTGTGTGTTTCTACGTGACTGTGCACTTTTGGGGGCTGTGATAGGTTCTGTGTGACTCCGCACTTTTGGGGGCTGTGATTGTTTCTCTGATGACGGCGCACTTTTCCAGGGAGGCTGTGATCGTTGTGACGGTTATGAGCTGAGCAGTCTCAGCTGGCTTTACTCTGTGGCAGGGAGCCTCTGGGAAAAAATGTGCCTGTTTGGACAGGACCCCCCCCCCCACTGTCTGCCGTGTGACCGTCTGCAGCAGCTTTGATAAGCACCCTAACGGGGCTGCGTGCATGACTGCACCGTTAGTTTCACCCCCCCGCCTCAATCATGCACCTCTTTAAAAACCACACGGCCCCTCCTCTCTAAGCTCTGTACGAGTCCTCCCGCGTTCTGACCCAGCCAGAATTCTCGCTCTCTTTTGTGATGCGATTTTCCGCGGACTTGGTGCATCCGCGTTCAAGGCCGATTCGCGGTTATGTCCCTGCAGTGACAGGAACAGCTCGGTGCTGTCGTTCTCTACCCTTAGTCCGGCTCCTTATGTCAACAGACTTGTCTATGGGGGGAATGGTGCTCTTGGGGAGAACTGCCTGATCTTGAAAACGCTTTTGGTTGGTTGGTAAAAACCAATGGCGCGTCTGGCTGGTTAGCGGTGTGTTACTGTGCGGTGCACTCATACAGCCTTTCTGTGGGCTGCTGTTCCACTGAACCTTCACTAGGTGGCGTGGGTCAGTGATTTCAGTGATAGGTTATTTCTACACAGAACACATACCAGTGCTGTAGTCCAACCACCAGAGACCTGTAGCACAAAGCAGGATTACTGACTTAGCTGGATAACTGCACTAAAAAAACCTGAAACAGCTTTTTACTTCAGTTCCTGTTTCAAATTTGGGAGGATTCTGGGTTTTACTCAGAGCTGTTATCCAGCTAAATCAGTAATCCTTCTTTGTGATACAGACCCCAGTACTTAAGTCAAAGTTCAAGATCAAGTCACAGTCACCGGTCCAAAACAAGTCCAAGTCGATAGTGCTCAAGTTTGAACCAAGAATGTCGGCATTAGGAAAAAATAAAGGGACATTTAACAGCTGCTTCTATCAATGATGTAAAATGCAAATTTGAGATTACAAACTAAGAAAAAGGGTCACTGAATCCAAAGTATATCCTTCTTTTTCAATGATAGGAATGGATAGTACTGTCAATACGAGCGGGGCATGTGCGTTAGTTAAAGCAAGTGCTTTTAGTCGCAAACGTCCATGAGACACTTTCAATATGACAACACGACACACAGAAAGAGGACCAGGGACTTTAATAAGACCCAATCCATTGCTGAATAAAACATTTTTTTAATGAGACGGGAAAAGGACAGACTCGGTCAACGATGTAGGACTAGAGCTTGTAAACTCGTACAAGAAGAGCCGTTGTTAACTTGCACGGGGACCAATGTTTCAGAACCCGACCAGTCTAAATAACTGAACACTGAGTAACGTTAAGGGTTGTTCGTTTTTGTTAAAACTAATGACGAGTATTGTGCACAACACGTTTGTTCGTAATATTTGTCATTTTTTGCGGAAATAAAATTGTTGGTTCGCCAGCCTACAGAAGTAGACACGCTTTTCTAACGAGTTGACTTGTCAAACTTTCGCTACACAGACAATGAATAAATCAAGACTGACGGGATTAGCAAGGCTATGGGTTGCCACTGTAACGTTAGCTGGCTTGGCTAACTTGCATAGCTATATCACGTAACGTTAATTGAAATTCAAACTGATTTAGCCTACCTCTCAGGATGCATGTGGACCAGGGACCAGAGTTTGACGTCGTTCCACGTTTCTTCTCCATTTAACGCTTACAAACGTTGCACAAAGTCGACGTTTTATCTCCTTCGTGGTGTAATTAGCAAACATTTTGTGTGGACAAAATTCGCGCCGACGCTATCATTGATCGAACGTCCTACGTCATTGACGGTGATGCGTATTGGCTTTATAAGGGAATATGCCCATTGGAAATGGTCCATTGCGATGTAATATTTTAGATTTTTAGATAGATTAAAACCATTTTAATCACATACTTATTTATATGTCGATTGTAGACGTGCACATACTTGAATCTATTTTAATGCTGGGAGCAATTTAAGTGTTTAAGTCCAAGTCCTGGACTCGAAGTGCTACAACGCTAATGTACGCAACCTTCGTTTATAAGGAATATAACTGTAGACACTTTGACAAACGCTGATGTATCTTCTCCTTGAGGCATCTGCAGTAAGTCAGTGACGCAGGCATTCTCTGTGCAGCAGTAGGCTATATTTTACCTGCTAGGCTGTTCCCAGGCATGGGCAGGTGTGTGCATTCAGCCTGGTGTGTGTGAAGTCCCAAACCCTGTTCACATGTGCTATGTGATGTGAGCTCTGTGCCTTGTGCTGTATGATGTATGCTATGTGCTGTATGCTGTGCTGTATGCTTTGTGCTCTGTGCTGTATGCTGGGTGCTCTGTGCTCTGTGCTGTATGCTGGGTGCTCTGTGCTCGGTGCTCTGTGCTGTATGCTGTGCTGTATGCTGGGTGCTCTGTGCCTGTGGTCTGCACAGTCTCTCAGCCTGACGGTTCCTCCCTCTGCAGCCCCCTCTGGACCCGCGCGGGACATGTCCGCCTGGTTCAACCTCTTCGCCGACCTGGACCCCCTCTCCAACCCCGACGCCATCGGCCGCTCCGACGACGAGCTGCTCAACGCCTGAGGGGGGCGCTGTGGGGCAGGCCTGTGGAAGAGCAGCGTCTGTCCCTGTTGGTGTTTGTTTTTTTCACTCTCTCTCTCTCTCTCTCTCTTGCTCTCTCTTTCTCTCTCGTGCTCTCTCATTCTCTCTCTCTCTCTATCGCTCTCGCTCTCTCTTTCTCTCTTGTGCTCTCTCTCTCTCTGTCTCTCTCCCTCTCTCTCTCTCTCTCTCGTTCTCACTCTCTCCACACTGAGTTCTGGTTGGCCAGGTTTAAGGGAGCAATGCAGGGCAGACCAGGGCAAATATTCTCTTCGGCCACGGAAATGTATTAATATTCCGGAACACTCTATTATAACTCTGTAACGATTGTGCGACATTATTATTATTATTATTATTATTATTATTATTATTAGCAGTATACTTGGGCGTAAACTTGCAGATTGCTTTTTTTTTTTTTGTAGCTACGTCATCGCTTCTGCAGTCAGGTCACCAGGAGGTAAAAAAAAATCACATTATTAGTTTTTTTCCTGGTGTTTTGTCTTCTAAGAATGTGCACTAGAACTTTTTTTAGAACTTTAGATTTCTTTTTGGGGGGAAAACGGGTTAGCTGAACATTGTCTCACTTTTTCGATCCTGCAAACTGATGCAATTAAACGAACGGCACAACAATCGATCAGGCAGAGGACGAATGATGGAGCGATTTAATGGGTGCGTGCGTATCAGAATCTTTTCCCAAAGAGTATATTTTACCATGGACTGACTATCCCAATGCTGACTAGGACTATCAATGTCACATTCATTCAGGCTGAGAATTCGGAATCCTGGGTGTCACAGTGTTCTGGAATGTTCTGGATCGTGTGATTTTTCCACTCTCTGCATGTGCCGGGTTTTGAGTTTTGAACTGAAAATATAACATTCATACATGCTGTATTTATTCGTTGTTTTTTTTTTGCGTGTGTAGGTAATAGGAGGAGAGGGTTCAAATATGCAAAGTAAATATTGGTGTTTGATTTTGGGTTTTTCGTAAATGATATTAAACCGATTCCCACTCCTGTGAATTTAATCATCATATGATTAGAAAAGTGTTTTGAGTGGCAGAGGAACAGGGGGCTTCTTCTTTTTCTTTTTTGCAGCATATGCTCTGTTCTGGAGATATTTGGTTGTGGAATTGAAACTGACAAACATTTTTTATTATGCACTATTGTGGACAATATGTAACCTTGGTAAAAGAAGTAATACGTCTCTATATAGTGTTTAAAGCAGGGGTGTCAAACTGCCATGGTGTCAACTGGTTTTTCATGCGTTTTAGCACAAGTGATTAATTTAAGTCACTGATTGGCTTAAGAGTCCATGCCCCTTGTCTCAAGGCCTTCATTGGCTGCTGATTGAAAGGAAACCACCAATAACAGAAGACGACACTGTGGCCCTCCCGTGGAGTTTGACACCCCTGATTTAAAGTATTGTTAGGTATGTCCTGATATTTATGTACAACTGACACTCCAAGAAGCACCAAAACTGGTGTCTGGTGTTTGTAACAAATCCAGAGACTGAACACCTTACCAGCTGTACTACCTTTTAATTTACATTGATCCTTAAACCATGCTCCCACTGCCCCCCCCCCCCCACCCCGTACCCCCCACCCCCAATGCCCAACTCTCTAAAATGGGCAAATGTGATTTTGTGAATGGAAGTGCACAATATGGAATGGAATTTTTTTTTCACCTTTTTTTTAAAATCATTGTGGGACCAAGTTGTTTACTAGAACCCATAGGAAACGGTGTCAGTGTGCAGCAGGGTGCTGTTGAAGGGAAGCGGCTTCCCCATCAGCACTCTGAACTGATGTCAGTCATAAGGAGAGCAGGGGTAACCCCTCCACGGTCACCACAGGGTTGTTTTATTTTTCGTTTTGTTTTTTTGGTTTTTGTTTTTAACTTTGAGCTGCTCAGAAAATGAGGGGGTGTTGCTTGAGTGCTGATAACCTGCCTGTCCATGTTTTGGTCAAAGCACAATTTCCTCATTTTCATACAAAAAAAAAAAAGTAAAAAAAAAAAAAACACTACTTGAGCATGCTCAGGACACCCCCCTCCCCATACTAACATTTTGCTGTGACATTTTTGAAACACAAATATGCTTTTCCTTGTAACAGGAGTTTTTAATATTAATGTCGATGTGGTTGTGAGGGTAAGAATATGTAAATATATTAACAGTACAGATTTCCTTTAGGTAGTCAAAGGGAACCCTGCACATTTGTGTCAGCTGGAACTGGATCGGTTTGCAATCTGCAATATTTAATTAACAAATGGGTCCGATCGTGATTGGATTTGGCCCTGGAGTAGATATTATACCGAAAAGAATGTATTTCAGTCACACCATGCTTTAAATGTTTTACACCTATGCCTTTTATTTCAATATTGAATGTCATGGTTGTGTTTGCTCAATTTCTGAACTTTGCTAAGCAGGAAGTTGAAATTATGAATACTCCATTTGCAAAAAAAAAAAAATTGCTTTGGTAATAGTTGTGAACTTCTGAAATAAACTTACAAACTTTTAATCAATTTTTTTTTGTTTAGATGATTTTGAACCCTTCTTTATGAAAGTCTTCTGTTGATTGTCCCTGAAATTATATGACTGTGTTGGTTTTGCCTATCTGGTTTAGATTTTACTGATACAAGAGCTTTGCTGTGACTTGGATTGGTTGGCAAGGACTGTTTTTTGCTAAATTAATCTGTGGTCGCCCCCCGCCCCGCCCCGCCCCGCCAACAGCTCCTTTTCGGTCAGTCCGGTCCCGAGACGGTAAGCATGCAATATCAGTGGTGTTCCAGGTCCACTGAAGCTGAACCACCTCCAAACGAAACGCTTTTTTTGGTGCGCCTTCTGGAACGTGCTTCTGGAAGAACCACCATGAACTACAAAGGCCAGACTAGAATCTGGGAAGTTTCTGGGCATTATGAATCTGGGCAAAAGGCAGTGGGGCTAAGTCCCTGTTCTGATGAGGTTTTTTGAGATCTTTAATGACCAGTGCTCCCTGGCTTTCATCCCAAAGGCAGCAACCTCCTTCAGCAGTGTCCCTCTCTCTACAGCCAGGAAAGGTCCTTGATCGTAGGGGCTGCCGGCTTTTAGCAAGAAGGTAGCAGAGACAGGCCTGCAATCATAATCGGGCTTTCCAAATTCAGAGAAAAGAAAACTTCAGGGAGTAAAACATTAAAAGAGGAGTTGAACACTCGAAGCAGAGACCACATGTATGATTTGGAGCAAGTGCAATTTTATTATTTTCATGTATAGACAGCCTTGGCTCACTCACGCCAGAGAGGAAGAGAACTGAAAAATAAAATACGGGGGGGGGGGGTAGGGGACTAATTAAAAGTCCAAATATAATAATGATCCAGCTGTTGTTTAATCAAACTTTTGTGTCCAATCAAATGCTCGTGTTCGTGACCCAGATTGAAGCATCGCTACACAATTCCCTCTCAGAGGCTGTCGTACGCTCGTTCCTGTCTACTGTACAGAGTTAACATCCAGATGGGGTGGGGGGGGGGGACACACACAGGCCATTACCTTAACAAAACATCCAAAGAACGGCCCTGTCTGAATAAGATACAGTAAATTCATCTATATAAATATATACTCAAAAGTAGCTATAGATGCAGTGGATATACTCTAAGTATAGTACATATACACTTGCAAGATTTTTTTTGTACTTTTTAATGTTTTTTTCTTCTTTTTTTTTTTTTACATTCCTGAGTACAGAACTACATAAGCAGTCATATGTTGTAAATTGAAAAGAAATTGGACTTTTTAGATATCGGTTTGCGTTTGTGTTAAGAGAGGAGAGATACTAGGGTAAAACCAGAAGCCTCATTAAGCTGATCTAAAGCTGGGGGGCCAGGGGTGGGAAAGTGCCGGAATATTCAAGTACAAAACTGAGTCCTTAATGCTCAACATAATACCGTAATAACAGTAAAAACCATAATAATGATAATACAAGGGAAAAAGAAACTAATAAAAATGCAAACCAGCGTTGTGAACCACGCCCTAAAATGTATTTTTTTTTAAAAGCATAAACTTAGGATCTACGTTAAGACGAGGTACGAAGCGAAAGTCTGGTTTCCGTACGCAGGGCGAGCCGAACCAGGCACAGGCCCGTCTTCAAAATGGCCGCCTCCCTTTCTGCAGCTCAGGAGCACCCGGGCGTCGCTCGAGGGGGTGCGCCCATAACACGGGCCCCCCCCGCAGTGGAGCCGACGTTCCGGAACTTTCCTACGGTAAAACCAGCAGTGTAAGCTCACCGCTCTGATATCACAACCTGGTCAAATCGCAGGTGGGGTGTTAGGTTGCTCGATGATCAGCCTGGGGGGCAGTTAGGGTTAGGGTTGGGGGGGGGGGGACCTTCCTTAATGTGCAGGGGGGTCGAAGCAGTTGTTTGTGCCATCTGTGGAATGACCTCTGAAAAGAGCCCGTCTTACAACATAACAAAACACAAGCAAGCAAACAAACAAATAAATAAAAATATAAAGATAAGATAAGATAAATTAAAAGAGAAAACAAGGAATGAAAGGATGAACTCTAATGGAATGAAAGGATGAAATTTGAAGGATATGAAAGGATGAACTACAGGAATGAAAGGATGAACTCTAAAGGGATGAAAGGATGAACTCTGAAGGGATGAAAGGATGAAGGATGGAGCTGTATCCCCCCGGTCAGGAGCGGTAATGGCGGTCAGCACTGTGACACTGTGAGGAGCAGGCCTGTGGGGCTGGACAGCGCTCCTCGCCCTCTTCCAACGGACGCGTTAAAACTCAGCATTACAGACGCGATTACAGACGCGGGTTAGAGCCGCGACTACAGACACGATTACAGACGAAGGGTTAGAGCCACAAGGCGCCACACACTCTCTTTATAGAGCGGTCTTCTTCCCCGCCGCATTTTGGTCAGTAAAATAAATTCCTTTCGAGTCGCTGCCATCCCACTGCCATCCCACTGCCATTCCCCTGCCATCCCACTGCCATTCCCCTGCCATGCTCCAAGACCCTTTCCCTCTTTCAGCCAACATCACCGATGTTGAGAACGAGGCAGACGGAAACACATTAAAACACAGAGGAATTTACGCGCCTGTGTGCGTGTCTGGAGATCTTCAGGTCGAGAATAATAAGGGTCACGAGTACTTCCATTTTAAATGTAACCCCTACAGGCTGATGAGAGGCTATGCTTTAATTTCGCTGCAGTGGAATCTAATGTACATTTTCCCTTTGATGGAACCCTACGGAGAAGCATTTTACTCATCGTCCCTCCACCCTGTGTCCTGCCCGTCAAAGCGACACAGTGCCCCTTCTGTTCGACCGCCATTTTAGCGTTTTTTCTACTCTTCTCCACGCGGTCTGGCGAACCAAGGCCTCGTCAAACCGCTGTCCCTTCCACCACCGAGAGTTCGTTCTGGATCAAAAATGTGTTCCAATTCAGCCGACGGGAACAAGACCTTTCTGCTCCAATCACAAGCCCCGCAGTCACACGTCACTCCACAAGGACACGAGCCGCGCGTCAGACACACAAAAGCACAGACACATTCTTTTTTTTTTTTCTTTTTCCATTTTCTACATATTTTCACAACTCTGTTCACAACTCTGTTTCTGACGACGGGGGAAACTTCCGTTAAACACACTACCGTTAAAAACACCGCCGACAGGCGCAGGGGGCGAAACCAGGCCAGCTTCTAACGGCAGGCACGTTAGTTTGTTTCCTCTTTCCTCTCGTCTGTTTTTGGACCCAGGGATCTGGGAGGAGCTACAGTACCACCTCCAGCCTGAATGACCGGGTGGGGGGGGGGGCGGGCTCAGAGGTCCCTGGGGGCATCAGTTACTACGGAAACCCAATCAGAAGAGACCTTCATCAACCTCGGGCGTGTCTTAAACCCAGGCTTCTTGGTCTCGCAGCCAACTCCAAAAAAAAGTCACGTCCTCATAAGTTAAACCCTCCTTGACTCAGAAAAGAAAGCACTTTTTTTTGTTTTTGTTTAAAAAGGCTCCATGGTAAAACGTGTGAGAAGCACAGGCAGCCCCTGCCTGGGTGCACAGGTGCGCTCCGCTCCCTGTACCTGTGAGGAAGAGGGCGGAGCTTCCAGCGAGGCCCCTCCTACCTGCGCATTTTCCACAGCACTGCAGACGCCAGGGATGGGGGGGTGGGGGTGGAAAGAGCTGGGCCGGACTTCAACACAATGCTACGGGTGGGGGCCCACGACGCCCCACCCTACCCCAGCCAACACCCTTTTCCGCTCACTGCTTCTTTTTTTTGGACAAACAAAAAAGCTGCATAGCAAATGCTTGTCAGGCTTGTTTCTTTGTTTTCAGACAGATAATCAAAAGAAAGTGATTCCCAAACAGTCTTGTAAAAATAAAAGAAGAAGAAAAAAAAGAGTTCTGAATTTTGAATGGGTTGGTTGGTTTGGTCAAAAAGAATTTGGGCATTTTGAAAAGGCGCAGTTTCTTGGTTTTGAATCGGTGCTTGGTTTGGTTAAAAAGAATTTAGGCATTTTGAAAAGGTGCAGTTTCTTGGTTTGTCCACAGGGGGGGCTCTGCTGAGCTCTAGCTCTCGGGCTCCTCCAGGTGTCTCGGGAGGCTGGGCTGCTGATTGGTGGTGCTGGTTCCCCGGGTTACCACCCGCTGCTCCTGCTCCAGCGCCAGGGAGGGAGACAGGCTGCGCACTGCCATACCGCCCGAGCCCTTCAGGGGGCGCTCCGGCGTAGGGAGCAGGGGCTTGAGGATGCTGACCAGGCAGAACGCAGAGCCGCTCTTGGGGATGAAGTTGACCTTGTTCCTGTCGGGACAGAGGAACTGCGGAACCTCCTGAAGCGGCCTCGTCCTGACGGGGGGGGGAAGGGAGGGGACAGAGGAGACAAAACAACGTGAGAAACTCAAACATAACTTAAAGCTGAAACTCAAAAACTTTCAATATGTGGAGAAAAGGGAAAAAAAACAGAAAAATACAAACGAGCCAGTGCTCTGAACTACATGAACACATCCAGAGAAACAGTGATCACAGGAGGACAAGAGCAAAGCCAAACAACCCCCAAAAAAACAAGAGCCAATCATCCCTTCCCCAAAAAACAACAGGAGCCAATCATCCCTTCCCCCAAAAAACAGGAGCCAATCATCCCCTTCCCCCAAAAACAGGAGCCAATCATCCTCTTCCCCCCAAAACAGGAGCCAATCATCCCCTTCCCCCAAAAAACAGGAGCCAATCATCCTTCCCCAAACAGGAGCCAATCATCCCCCCCCCCAAACAGGCCAATCATCCCTTCCCCAAAAAACAGGAGCCAATCATCTCTTCCCCCAAAACAGGAGCCAATCATCCCTTTCCCCAAAATCAGGAGCCAATCATCCCTTTCCCCCAAAAACAGGAGCCAATCATCCTTTCCCCCAAAAAACAGGAGCCAATCATCCCTTCCCAAAAAACAGGAGCCAATCATCCCTTCCCCAAAACAGGAGCAATCATCCACCCCAAAACAGGAGCCATCAACCCCCCCTCCCCAAATAAGACTGCACTGTCCTCCAGGGAGCAGCTCTGATGTGAGAGGAGTGGACAGAGAGGGATGGAGGGATGGAGCAAGAGAGCATGAGGAAGAGGATGAGGATGAGGAGGATGAGAAGGAGGAGGATGAGGAGGAGGAGGAGGATGAGGAGGAGGAGGAGGATGATGAGAAGGAGGAGGAGGATGAGGAGGAGGAGGAGGAGGAGGAGGAGGAGGAGGCACTGACGTGGTTTCCTCGAACACCTTGACCCTCTCGCAGCCCTCGGGGGGCTCGCGCTTGAACATGTAGCTGTTGTTGGGCTTGGGCGACGAGGCGTACTTGGGCAGGGGGGAGCCGGTGCCGAGGTCTGGGGGGGGGGACAGAGCGATGCTGGCGTCAGCGGTTACCAGGGAAACGCACCTCACCCCGCCCCCCACAGTGGGGGTGAGCCACTACAGGCATTTAACGGACTTACACTTTTACACAGCATTTACACAGCATTTACACACATTTACACAGCATTTACACTGCATCCATTTATACAGCTGGATATATACTGAAGCAGTGCTGGTTAAGTACCCTGCAGTGCCCTACCCGGGAATCGAACCTGTGACCTTCAGGTCACAAGCCCAGCTCCTTACCCGCTATGCTACACTGCCCCCCCCACACGCTCACCTTTGCTCAGCAGGTCGTCGTAGGGACAGGGGCTCCCCGCCCCCGCGTCGCTGGTGACCGTCAGGAAGGTCGGGGACACCGACTGGGACCGGCTGCTGCTGTCGCTATGGTTACTGCCCCGGCCGCCGGTCCCGCCCCCGCCCCCGCCCCCTCCCCCTCCCCCGCCCCCGCCCCCTCCCCCTCCCGAGGGGGTCTGCGTGTCGATGCTGCGCGTGCTGCTGCTCCTCTGGGGGAGGGGTGGGGGGGCACGGTGCCCGTCCGGGACGTCCTGGGGCTGGATGGGGCGGGGGGGTGGGGCGTGGGGGGGAGAGAGAGAGAGGACACACAGCACAGCACAGTCAGAGCCTGGTAAGCGCAGTCACACAGGGACACACATGGATGAGCACAGTTTTAAAGCAAATAACTGCCACTACCAGTCAGGATGAACTGAGCATCCAGTACACAGCCACAGCTGTTCATCCTGAGTAATGCCTGATCAGGCACAGACCCCGACTGCAGCCATGAGGCACAGACCCTGACTGCAGCGATTAGGCACAGACCCCGACTGCAGCGACTAGGCACAGACCCGACTGAGCATAGGCACGACCGACTGTAGGTAGGCACAGACCCGACTGGCGATAGCAAGACCCGACTGTAGCGATTAGGCACAGACCCCGACTGTAGCGATTAGGCACAGACCCCGACTGTAGCGATTAGGCACAGACCCCGACTGTAGCGATTAGGCACAGACCCCGACTGTAGAGATTAGGCACAGACCCCGACTGTAGCGATTAGGCACAGACCCGACTGCAGCGATTAGGCACAGACCCGACTGCAGCGATTAGGCACAGACCCGACTGTAGCGATTGGGCACGCCGACTGTTGGGCCGTGGCGTTACCGCGCGTTGGGTTTGGGTCCTGCCCGCTCGAGCGTTGGGTCTTAACGCGCCCGGCTGCTAGGGCCAGACCCGCGGGGTTGGGTTTTGGGTCGTGTGGACGCCGGGGTCGGGTTTTGGGTCCGTGGACCGCGGGGCTGGCGTTTGGGTCCAGTGTGTACCGCCGGGGTTGGGTTTTGGAGCCCAGTGGGACCGCCGGGTCTGGGTTTTGGGTCCGTGGGACCGCGGGGGTCTGGGTTTTGGGTCCGTGGGACCGCGGGGGTCTGCCGTTCGGCCGTTTTGGCGGGGACTCACCAGCAGCTGCTCGTCGCGCTCCCCCGGCTCGCGGACGATGATGCGCTCGATCTCCTGGTTCAGGCCCTCCAGGCTGTTCCTGAAGCGCGACACGGGCTTGGAGATGGGGATGGGGATCAGCACGCTCTTGGGGATCGGAGCCTGGGGGGGGGGGGAGAAGGGGAAGAGAGTTTAGCTCCGCCTTCCTTTCAGAGAGAGAGGCGGCCGGGCGCGGTCGCCAGACAGACAAACGAGTGAAGTGCAAAGAGGCTGGAAGGAATGAAAAGTGCACGCACACACTCTCACACTCGCTCACACACACACACACCTGAGCTATGGGGTGACATAGCTCAGGAGGTAAGACCGATTGTCTGGCAGTCGGAGGGTTGCCGGTTCAAACCCCGCCCTGGGTGTGTCAAAGTGTCCTTGAGCAAGACACCTAACCCCTAACTGCTCTGGCGAATGAGAGGCATCAATTGTAAAGCGCTTTGGAT
>NC_057947.1:34249938-34259938 GCF_018555375.3 Anguilla rostrata
CAGGCTCCAGGCTCCAGGCTCCAGGCTCAGCTGCTTGTGATTATGAGTTAATGTGGAGCAGATGCAGATCTGAGCTGAGGGGGAAAGCCAGAGGAAGGAAACCAGCAGCAGTGGCCCAGCAGCACTGAGAGGGCCCTGTTCACTGCAGACCGCAGATAAAGATCTCCCATTCAGCCAATGACCAGCGCCCAGAAAGGACGCATTTTCCCCCAAAAAGCCCCCGGGGAAAAAGTGTGTTTGTGTGAGTCTGTCAGGGTGAAGTATTACTGGGGAGAGTTTATTTTCACAGGTGAGTGCGTGTGTTTTTCTGTGTGTATTTGTGCCTGTATGTGTATGTATGTGTGTGTGTGTGTGTGTGTGTGCACGTGTGTGTGTGTGTGTGTGTGTTTAAGAGAGAGAGCAGTGCATGCAGAAGCAGAGCTGGCTGGTGGAGTGTGTTTCTGTGGAAAACTCTGGTTTCCCTGCTCTGCACTCCAGGAAAAATCTGATGAATAAATCAGGCTCATAAAAGCTTTCTCATGAGCTGAGCACAGGAGCCAGGGACTTTACCCAGCATGCCCTGGGGCTCCGGCGTGTACAGCTGCTCTGCAGCAGCACAGCACACTGCATAGACTACAGAGAGCACACTGCACACTACAGAGAGCACACTGCACACTACAGAGAGCACACTGCACACCACAGAGAGCACACTACACACTACAGAAAGCACACTGCACACTAGATAGCACACTACATACTACAGACTGCACACTGCACACTACAGACAGCACACTGCACACTACAGAGAGCACACTGCACACTAGAGAGAGCACACTGCACACTGCACACTACAGACAGCACACTGCACACTACAGAGAGCACACTGCACACTAGAGAGAGCACACTGCACACTAGAGAGCACACTGCACACTACAGACAGCACACTACAGACTACAGACAGCACACTGCACACTACAGAGAGTACACTGCACACTACAGAGAGCACACTGCACACTACAGAGAGCGCACTGCACACTACAGAGAGCGCACTGCACACCACAGAGAGCACACTGCACACTACAGAGAGCACACTGCACACTAAGAGAGCCACTGCACACTAAAGAGCACCTGCACACACAGAAGCACATCTGACAGGCACTACAGAAGCACACTGCACACTAAGAGAGCACACTGCCCCACAGCACATGACACTGGGGCACACTGCACACTACAGAGAGCACACTGCACACTGCACAATCCATAATATCACATGTGCTGCATGTGGTGGTTTATTAAAGCACCGTTGGCCTGCTAATAAAAGGCAGATGAAGAGGCGGTGTTGTGCTGTTCACAGGCTCCATATGTCCAGTGCAAACGTGCAGGGAGGAGCAACACAGAGCGCCACTGTGGAGGAGCTGGACTGCGTGGGGGAGACAGATGGTGCTGGAGCCTGCCACACACACACACGCACACACACACACACACACACACTCACACACATACACACACTCACACACGCACACTCACACACTCACACGCACACACATACACACAGCACAACACCACACACACGCACACATACACACACTCACACACTCACGCACACACACACGCACACCACACACACACGCACACACTCACACTCACAAGCACGCTACACACTACACAGCACACTACACGACTACAGACAGCCATTGCACACACAGAGTCACTGCACACTCACACGCACACTCACACACGAACACACGCACCTGCACATCACTTATCACATTGCACAGGTTACTACAACGCACACTGCCTCTAATAAAGCAATCAACTTGCTTTCACACACACAATTCCATCAACACGCACAGACAACACACAGCCCACAGACGACGCACGCTGAACACACACACACACACTCACACACACACGCACACACACACACACTCACACACGCACACACATACACACACTCACACACGCACACTCACACCACTCTTCTACTCAAACACACGTATACCAGTATAATCATTCAACACACTAATACACACCCAAACAAATAGTGTCAGCCAGAAAGAAACATTAGTGCTCAAATTCAGCAACACACAGTGTGCACCCACAGCACAGAGACACCGGCAATTCAGCCAGGGAGACACTGAACAAAGTGTCAGGCTAATGCACATGACATGAGAGAGGAAACCATGGGTGCAAGTCCATTAGCTGACCAATATGTGTATATACACGTCTGTATCTGTGTGTGTGTATATACACGTCTGTATCTGTGTGTGTGTATATACACGTCTGTATCTGTGTGTGTGTATATACACGTCTGTATCTCTGTGTGTGTATATTAATTCCTGCATCTGTGTGTGTGTGTATGTGCGTGCGTGCATTTGTGTGTGTGTGTGTGTGTGCGTGCGTGTGCGTTTGTATGTGTGTGTATGTGTGTGTGCATGCGTGCATGTATTTGCAAGTGTGTGTGCGTGTGCGTTTGTATGTGTGTGTATGTGTGTGTGCATGCGTGCATGTATTTGCAAGTGTGTCTGTGTGTGTGCATGCGTGCATGTATTTGCAAGTGTGTGTGTGTGCGCGCGTGTGTACGTGCTAGTGTGTGTGTGCATGTGTGTTTGCGTGTGCATGTGTGTGTGCGTTTGTATGTGTGTGTATGTGTGTGTGCATGCATGCATTTGCAAGTGTGTGTGTGTGTGTGTGCGCGTGCGTGCGTGCGTAGTGTGTGTGTGTGTGTGTGTGCGTGCGTGCGTGCTAGTGTGTGTGTGCTAGTGTGTGTGTGTGTGTGTACGTGCACATGTATGATTGACGCAGGCATGATCCCAGGCCTGAATATGATGTCAGGGTCACAGGCAGCAGCAGCTGGTCTTGTGCCTGATTCTACACTGAATGAATCAATGGCACTGGAGTACATCACAGATACACGCTCAGCACATGCACCTCAGCAACACTGAATCAACCACACTGCAGAGCACACATCAGCAGCACAGTGCTTCCACAAAACCCAGTTTCCCAGCATCAATAAAACATGACGTCCAAAATTCAGCAATATATTACACCTCCCAATTCACCACACAAAAGCAGTGCAGTGTCAGTGCTATCCCAGCACACACCGTTCCACTAAAAACCACCACAGAGCAGCTGGGCCACCAGCTCCCGGATTCAAAACAAACCCCCCCAGTCCCCACCGCGCCCGAAGCAAGAGCGGTCGGCAAATCCAAGGTCGCCGTAACAACCGCTTACATGGCAACAACGGCATCTCCCTCGCCCTACCAGAGGCGGACGAGGCGCGAGCTCACCTGTGATTGGCTGACGGCGGCATGGTTGCCGTTGAAGGGGGATTTGCGCTCCTTGTCGCGATGGTGACGGCTGCTGTGCTTACTGCGCTGCAGCTGCTGCCGCAACTTAGCGATCTGAGAGGGGGGGAGGGGGGAGAGAGGAGGGAGAGGGGGGAGAGAGGGAGGGGAGAGGGGAGAGGGAGAGAGTGGAGGAGGGGGAGGGAGAGGGGAGAGAGGTGAGAGATGGGGAGAGAGGGGAGAGAGAGGGGAGAGAGGAGAGAGAGGGGGGAGAGAGGGAGGGGAGAGAGAGGGAGAGAGGGAGAGAGGGATGAGAGATGGGAGAGGGAGGGAAGAGAGAGGGAGAGAGAGAGGGGGAGAGAGGGGAGGAGGAAGAGGGGAGGAGAGAAGAGGAGAGGAGAGGGGAGAGAGAGAGGGGTGATGGAGAGAAGAGGACGAGTGTAGAGGAGAGGAGAGGAGGGAGAGCACAGGGGACAAACAGGAGGAGAGGAGAGGAGGGAGAGTAGAGGGGACAAACAGGAAGAGAGGAAAGGAGAGAAGAAAAACAGAGAGAGAGGTTCAGTCAGAGTCACACAAATACTTCTCCATTCCTAGAGGATTTGACTGAAGGAATGGTTCCATTTAAAATAAAAGGGCAGCTGAATTCCAGCTGAATGCTCCTCCATTTCATTGTTTCAGACCGAGCTTCAGTATTAAAGCCTCTAATCTCATAAGCACAGCCACCCACACACATACAGAAACCAGCATAAACAAGCACACAGAGACACGAGGCCCAGGCATACCCACACCTGAACACTCCCTCTCACCTGAACACCTCCTACACTCCCTCTCACCTGAACACCTCCTGCACTCCCTCTCACCTGAACACCTCCTACACTCCCTCTCACCTGAACACCTCCTACACTCCCTCTCACCTGAACACCTAAACACCTCCAACACTCCCTCTCACCTGAACACCTCCTACACTCCCTCTCACCTGAACACCTCCTACACTCCCTCCACCTGAACACCTCCACACTCACTCTCACCTAACACCTCCTACACTCCCTCTCACCTGAACACCTCCTACACACCTGAACACCTAAACACTCCTCATCCACCTGAACTACATCCCTCTCACCCTGAAACCCACTCCCTCACACCTGAACACCTAAACACTTCCTCATCCTGAACACCTCCTACCTCCCTCTCACCTAATACACTACTACATTCCTCTCACCGAACACTAAACACACTCTACACTCCCTCTCACCCAAACACCTCCTACACTCCCTCTCACCCTAACACCTCCTACATTCCCTCTCACCTGAACACCTAAACACCTCCTACACTCCCTCACACCCAAACACCTCCTACACTCCCTCACACCCAAACACCTCTAACACTCCCTCTCACCTGAACACCTCCTACACTCCCTCTCACCTGAACACCTCCTACACTCCCTCTCACCCAAACACCTCCTACACTCCCTCTCACCCGAACACCTCCAACACTCCCTCTCACCTGAACACCTCCTACACTCCCTCTCACCCTAACACCTCCTACATTCCCTCTCACCTGAACACCTAAACACCTCCTACACTCCCTCACACCCAAACACCTCCTACACTCCCTCTCACCCAAACACCTCCAACACTCCCTCACACCCAAACACCTCCTACACTCCCTCTCACCCAAACACCTCCAACACTCCCTCACACCCAAACACCTCCTACACTCCCTCTCACCCAAACACCTCCAACACTCCCTCACACCCAAACACCTCCAACACTCCCTCTCACCTGAACACCTCCTACACTCCCTCTCACCCTAACACCTCCTACATTCCCTCTCACCTGAACACCTAAACACCTCCTACACTCCCTCACACCCAAACACCTCCTACACTCCCTCTCACCCAAACACCTCCAACACTCCCTCACACCCAAACACCTCCTACACTCCTCTCACCCAAACACCTCCTACACTCCCTCACACCCAAACACCTCCTACACTCCCTCTCACCCAAACACCTCCAACACTCCCTCACACCCAAACACCTCCTACACTCCCTCTCACCTGAACACCTCCTACACTCCCTTACATCTGAACACTCCCTCACACCTGAACACCTAAACACCTCCTACACTCCCTCACACCCAAACACCTCCAACACTCCCTCTCACCCAAACACCTCCAACACTCCCTCACACCCAAACACCTCCAACACTCCCTCTCACCTGAACACCTCCTACACTCCCTCTCACCCAAACACCGCCTACACACCTGAACACCTAAACACTCTCTCATACCTGAACACTCATTCTCACCCAAACACCGCCTACACACCTGAACACCTAAACACTCCCTCATACCTGAACACTCCCTCTCACCCAAACACCGCCTACACACCTGAACACCTAAACACTCCCTCATGCCTGAACACTCCATCTCATCTGAACGTTTTCTCATATTAAAACGGAACAACAGAGTGGAAGAGTGGAGTAAATGAATAACTGCATTAATCAGCTTCTGTGTACAAGAACAAAAAGTGTGTGAGCGGAGACAAGAAAGGGCTGGGGGCTGGCGGGTCAGGGGTCAGGGGTCAGGGGTCAGGGGTCGGGGGCAGGCAGTGTGTAATGTGAGTTGACACAGGGGCGCTCACGGTTCACTGCAGCCCAGGATGGATGTGATAATGACTCCAGCGTCTGAGGCGTCCCGGGCGGGGAGGCGCTCCTGAATGGGACAATGGGGAGGGGGGGGGGAGGGGAGGGGGTAAGGGCGTGGCTGACCTCTTTGAGCTGGTCCGTGCTGCCCCAGGAGGCCGAGCGCTTGTGGGAGCTCCTCCTCTTCTCTGAACACTCATCAGCCCAGGCGCTGGGGGTCTGCAGGAGGGAGGGAGGGAGGGAGGAAAGGAAAGAGAGAGGGAGAGAAGGATGAGTCTTGACCAACTGAACAGACACTTCATTCCCCCGGCTTGTCTTCAGCAGGTCTTCTCCTGAGACCAGCGTTGAGCGGGGGTCTGAGCCCGCGTGCGACTGAGCGCGCTCCAGACGACAGTGAGGAACCCGCTCGTGCTGAACAGTCCCTCTCCTCTTAAAAACACAAACTGCTGATCTCCCCAACGACCAGCGCTCACACACAGCACTCTGTCCTCTGCTTTATGACCTTACTACCAGCCTGGCCCACTAACACGCATCAGCAAAATCACATGGGCCTCACACCACCCCAACCTGACCCTACCCACCCCCCCCACTCCATCCCCCTCCCCTTCCCCTTCAGTCTAACCCCCCCCCCTCACAAGCATGGTGAAGGGCTGTACACATGAAGCATAAACTCTGACAGACCACCGCTACAAACTCTTTATCGTTTTCTGTAGACTCAGGCTGGACTGAACTCCAGACACAGCGAGTGTAGGCACTGTCAATGTTCAGTAGCATCTGTTACCAAGCTGACTTCGTTATAGTCAGTGGCTGCGACAAATACTAGGTCGAACCAGAGGCACGTTTGACGAGTCAGTTGAACCGCAAGGGCTGATGGAGAGTTCACGTCAATGCGGAAAGAGAAGTGAAGAGTCGAGAGAGAGAGAGAGAGAGAGAGAGCGAGAGTGTGTGCCTGGGGACAGTGATGCAATGCCATGCAATCTCTCCCTCCCTCTCTCTCTCCATCTATCTCTCTCTTGGTGCCCATCTCTCTCTCTCTGTCCCTTTATCTGTCTCTCTCTTCATCTATCTCTTTCTCTGTCTATGACTATCTATCAACTGTATCTGCATCTCTGTCTCGCTCTCTCTCTCTGTCGATATCACTGTCTCCATCTAATTCACATTCAAAATGCTTTATTGGCATGAAATACACTTGTAAATATTGCCTAACGTGCATATACAGAAATATTATACCATGCTGTAACCTACACTACAAAAAATGAAATAATAATAATACTTCTAAAAATATTTTCACTGCAGTACGTGTTTGTCATCCAAGACACTTTTGTCATTTTCGTATTATGTCAGAAATATATAAATACTGGAGCGGTCCCAGGAGGACCTGCCAGGAGGAAGCCGGGCAGGCAGAGATAGCTGCAGAATGAACGTGCAGGAAACCGAGGGAAGGGGACGAGAATGATGGGATACGATGACACACCAGCGAAACGCCCGGCCCCCGCGCCTCTCTCCGTCTCCAGCCCCCGACCCGCCACACGGAGCGCCCCCTCCCAAAAACACAGCGAGCGCGTGGCCGTCAGAGAGAGAGAGAGAGAGAGAGAGAGAGAGAGAGAGAGAGAGAGAGAGAGCGGACGGTCCGAGCCGAGGTTTCCATTCAGACCACGGTAAACAATGGCGTGCACAAAAAAAGGGTGGAGAAAATGTTTCTGTCTTTCATGCACGCACACAAAAACACACACACACACACACACACACACACACACACACACACACACAAAAACACACAAGACATATATACTACTGCCCTCAATACAATTACTACTGATACTACTGCTCCTAATACTATTACTACTGATACTACTGCTCCTAATACTATTACTACTGATACTACTGCTCCTAATACAATTACTACTGATACTACTGCTCCTAATACTATTACTACTGATACTACTGCTCCTAATACTATTACTACTGATACTACTGCTCCTAATACTATTACTACTGATACTACTGCTCCTAATACTATTACTACTGATACTACTGCTCCTAATACTATTAAATGGTAAATGGACTGCATTTATATAGCGCTTTTATCCAAAGCGCTTTACAATTGATGCCTCTCATTCGCCAGAGCAGTTAGGGGTTAGGGGTTAGGTGTCTTGCTCAAGGACACTTCGACACGCCCAGAGCGGGGTTTGAACCGGCAACCCTCCGGCTGCCAGACAATCGGTCTTACCTCCTGAGCTATGTCGCCCCTATTACTACTGATACTACTGCTCCTAATACTATTACTACTGATACTACTGCTCCTAATACTATTACTACTGATACTACTGCTCTAATACTATTACTACTGATACTACTGCTCCTAATACTATTACTACTGATACTACTGCTCCTAATACTATTACTACTGATACTACTGCTCCTAATACTATTACTACTGATACTGCTGCTCCTAATACTATTACTACTGATACTACTGCTCCTAATACTATTACTACTGATACTACTGCTCCTAATACTATTACTACTGATACTACTGCTCCTAATACTATTACTACTGATACTACTGCTCCTAATACTATTACTACTGATACTACTGCTCCTAATACTATTACTACGAATACTAGAATTTATACTCCTATTACTACGACAACCAGCTTTCCTCTTTACTAGCATCTTCAACCCTGAGAAAGGCTAATACCCAGAATCCCAAAACAGCAGTTCATGAATATGCTACCAGTCAGAAAAGAAAAGAAAAGAAACCCACACAGTGCACTTATAAATGCATTTCGCTCAGGACACTTGACTGCAAACAGAATAATTAAGAGCTCTGAACAGCTTTTCCTCCTGGAAAGACCTGGCGCAGTAACAGCAGTTTAGTGGTTCAGCCAGGGCTGATATTCACGCAGGTGAGACTGCAGGAATGAAAGCAGAGAGCGGCTCGTTTTCCACACGCGACCCCAACAGCTTCCACAACTCCTCAGCATCAGCTCATCTGCAGGAAGCTTGTTTGCAGACGTCATATTTCCTGTACACATGCCAAAACTGATTTGGAATGCCCCCTAATAAAAAATAATAAATTGTTCAGCAGTCCATACACTCTCATCATACATTAAGCCATGTATGTAGTTACATTTTCATTCAACTCACCAGAAGAAACCAATTTTTATTTAATGTCTGACCCCCCATTGAACTCTGGCAGGTGCAATGGATTCTGGGTAATCAGAGCAGCTTTCGTTTTGCTGCCACCGCCTCGCTGAGCCCTCGCCAGGCACCACGTTTTCCGGACATTCTCCAGTGACTCGTCACCTCACACAGCCGCGGTCAGCGTGCCATTAACCTGACGGCTCAAACTGGAGTTCCCCCACAACCAAAACATGTCCGCCACAGACCAAAGCGGGAAGAACGTGACAGACTTAATCATTTACGGCCTGCTCTTACTCAAAACAAACATGCCAAACTCCGCCTGTACTGACCTGCCCATCAAATCAAACTCATCGGCGTGGCGCGTTTCACAAACGTGAGTCACAATACGCCTTACAGTGGACCCTGAACTCAGCCCCGCCGCCGCCCCCCCACCCCCCCGACCAGGGCAGCGGTGGTGAGGATTAACCCCCCTGGGTGGGACAGTGCCACACACACACCAGCGTGACACCCCTGGGAGGGGGGACGCAGCAGTTCTGGGAAACACCGCTGGTTGCTGCATCATAGAGAGAGAGAAAGAGAGAGCACCCACAGAAACACGAAACAAAATAAACAAAAATAAAAACTAAACACCTTCACCCTCCCCCCCCCCTCATGGGTTCCGGGCACAACTATTAATTAAAACACAAACTAGAATAACAAAGACAGGAGAAGTTCCCCGCTTCTCAGCAGACCAGCTCCTCCTGCTTTTCAGCAGCACGTTCCCTTTCTCCATCGTGTAGTGCTCGGTCAAAACGAAACTAAATGAAACAGAACTAAAAAAAAAAACTCACTCACACTCTAGGTGTGTGCGTTTCCCAGTCTCGGCCCCAAACTGTGGAGAGGAACACACACCTTTAAGCACCTGGGCTGATTGGTTAAGGCAGCCCAGGTGTGTGTGTGTGT